>NW_019227325.1:129699-144448 GCF_002742605.1 Olea europaea var. sylvestris | reverse complement strand
TCCAAAATTTGAGTTCTTTATATGGTTGGAAAGCTTATGAGAACACCTTTCTAACCATACTAATCTTACTGCATGAAGATGAACGAACAAATAGCAGTAAATTATCAAATGATGCCACTAAATACCATATAAAGTTTCAAAACTTTGCATACAAGATTCATAACCCAATTCTATCGTGTAATGGCATAATTAAGCATAAATTACAGCAAGGAATTCAACCTTATTGCTCTAATACCAATGTAGGAAAATCGTAGCATGCTTTGACATAAATTTCGGATCAACAAACTTTCTTGAAATGATGAATTTCAAGATTTTTATATGGCTGAATCACCTTGCTTTCAAATCTCCCAAATTTGTTTTTTCTTGTATTCCAATGATCCAAATCCCAATCACAATGAAAGGGGATTATTGTCCACAATCTAAGTGCTATTTCTTGTGAAATTTCATATCAAAAATGTGATTATAGGGACTTTCCAATTTTGAGGTGAATTTTTATACTAATTTTTTCGCCATTTTTTTCATGTCTTGCATTTCCCCCCTCTTTTCCGTAACTTCTATATGAAAGTTTCAAGTAGTTACTTGGAAGTTCTGAGTTCGAATTCACTCCCTCCAACCCTTATAAAATCCTGTAGGTCGGGTCACCCCACATGGACGACCTATTATCCCTATTTTCCAACATGAATGGACCTTATATTGGTAGGAACAGACTGAATTCTTTGTAAGTTGAAAAGCAACAAGCTAACAAAAGTAATAAATTCAGGACCAATGGTATAATTTCCCACCATAATATAAACAAATTAAAAATTGTTTCATATTTACGTCTAAGCACCTTATCTGCAAATTTAAAACTATTACCCTTATCCTCAAAATCGCATTATTTACTTCATTTAAAAACATAACAAATTATCGAGATAAAGAATAAAATATGCCAAGAAATGTTGTTTTCACCGATGGGTAATAACAAGACTTGAACCTACGACATGTTCTGAATTTATGTCAAATCGTTTCATCTAAAAAGCGGATCTTGCTACTCGTACACCGGTGTACCGACCCCCTCGCAACAGGGGGCCCACGATTTTTTTATTCGTCGCAAGCCCGCTGTTGTGTTGGGTCGGTCAACCCGGTGTATATGTATCAAAATCCCTAAAAAGCTTAGAATGTCAGACATATTGTATATACTATATTTTGTATTATAGCCAGCCAACTGTATGACAGAATCAATACCATCTCGCAGAACTTCCCCATATATACAGTGAGGCTCTCAAAGGTCAATCATCTAACTTTTTACCTGTATATAATGCAGAGATGACCTGTAAGCAATTTTAGGAGAATGAAAATCTAAAATATGAACATAAAATATAATGGAACGGTAGATTGCAAGATCAAAATGTCCAGATGAGTTACTGACTAGGGAGGACATCGAAAAGATTATCTTGGAACGTGGTTACACGGCAGTGAATCAATCAGATTACCAACCCCTGCTCAAGGAGCGTTCAAAGAAACCACGACTGACTTCAGTTCTGGTTTTACCATTCCTCAAGGATGGAAGGCATGCTACATCTAGTTCAGTCACTCGAGAAGATTATCACAATTGTCTTACTGGTCATCTTATTGTAAACATTTTGGACTGTACATTCAACTCACAAGAATCCAGCGTTCTTCCAAGACCCTGAACAGTTGATCCTACTAATTACTAAATTTGAGGGGAGTTTACTGGCACCTTAGACGTTTGTGCCCTTAGGGGGAGGACCTCGATTATGCCCCTGGAAAAATATGCTCGGCTAGATGTACTGGTTTTCATGCATAATATAGCGAGAAGGTTCAAACTAATAAAGGCAATTCGAAATGAGAAGATAGTATATCATGCTTCCTCTACGCCAGTGTATGGCCTTCCAGTTCATCTAAAACCTCATAAAAAAAAAATTATCTACCGTATTCAATCACTTCATTTTTTTGGAATAGTGAATTTTTTCATTCCATATTCGCAATTGTTCATCTTTGTTATTCGACAATAATATGTAATAAGAGATTTCTGTGTGTGATACTAAAAATCAATTATAAGCAAATCTAGTTGTCAGTTTTCAACATTTTAGCCCGAGTTCTTGTAACTCACTGTTACACTTTTGTCAATTTAGCAAACGTATTCAAACATGATTAATAAAACAGTACACATCCCAATGTCCTGCAATGAAATTTTCAAAATCCTATAACCATTCCGTCCAAAAGTAGTTTCTAACATAGTGAATATCGCTTTGATTATAGTAGCAAGAAAGCAACATAACCAAGAAAAAAAATCAATATGGATTTTAATTTGATTATCATACATAATGCCAGAGGGTCATATTACCAGTACCTGGAACTTTAAGAGTTGGAGTTATGATGCCCACAATCTGTGCATATCGTGTAACTGACTAAAATTAGTGGACTTCAAAGAAATCTTGTAAAGCTCCCTCAGTTTGTTAGCATCAACCGACTTATTCAATGGAGTTTGCTGAGGACTGACAGAAGATTTGTTTGTTTTTGTTGACCGTGTCGTGGCCAACATACTCTTCAGGAGCATCTGTAGCTGACTCCAAAATTTAGCACAAATCTCGGGATTATCATTGCTCAGTGACTTGTTTTCAGATATATTGCGTCCCTCAAGCAGGAGAGATAGAGCTGATTCAAGGAACTGGTACACAAGCAACATGTCAGTAGTTTACTAATAAGTTTGTTTGAAAACAAGTTAATTTGACAATAAGCCTATGATTGGCTCATGTTTATAAACAATTTATAAAAACTTAAGCAACTTTCTATCCACACATTCGAGGGATTCACAAGTAGTATTAACTTACCCACCTCATATTTCAATCCATTTATAGTTCATTTATACAAACTTCCCAAACATGTAATAAGTTACTTCCAAAATAATCTACTTTTTCTACGTCAGAAAATAGAAACATGATTAACGTGTTTGAGAAATAAAAGATACCTAAAAGTAACTCTTACTTTTCTTAAGCTTAGCCAACAAGCTCTGCATAAACTCTGAGAGAACAGGTAACATCTAGAGGAGAAGATTTTGTTGTATAAACTTCATAAGTAAATATCTTTAAGATCCCTCTCGAGTCGAAAATTATCACAAGAATGCACCGAAAACAAGTTATTTTAGTACTCTATGCAACACCATAATCAACAGCACGTAACATTGCATAAACTCATCATAAAATCACAAAGATAGTTCACTGAACATAATAGTTTGGTTCTGACCATAATGTGAAATGACAATATTCTGATACAAAATTATCATTTATATTATATCTAGAATTGTCATGAAAACAAGATGAACAGATGTTAAAAACCGAAACACTATATAAAGAGGAAAAAACCCAATACATACCACATTTGAGTGAAGGTAACTTGAGAGGCTAAATAACAAAGCAGATCTCTCGATCAGAATAGTGAGGTGCATTAGGGGATGTGTACTTGCAGTGTAGAAATCCAAGGACTTTTGCCAGTTCCTTTCTGCCAAGGAGGCATACTGCTTTACCCGTTGAACCACACTGTTTTCACCTTTTGCTAGATTGTTTTTCTTTCTATTCGGCTCTAGAAACTTCAAGCAGCAATTTCGTTGGTAGCATGCCAGTTGAAAATAAGCATATGCAGCCTCCTGTCTACGCAACTCACCGAGTGACTCATATATGGACACAGCCGCCCGGATGGCATCATTTGCCGATATCTCATGCTTTCTATGTTCTCTCTGAGTTCTAGTGAGACTAGAAACAGAGTAATCTTCGAGGACCCCATTCTCATAAATCTCTGCAACAGTATCTTCTCTTGCCAACAGCATGCCCAGTCGTAGATATGTATGAGCAAACTGTGTATTTACTTCGTTCTTCAAACTGCTTGAGACAGAACCTTCATTTTCAGCTAAAGAATTTAGTTCTGTCTTTGCTGCCCCGTAATACCTGAGTGATTCACTGTATTGCATTTTGGCAGTTTCAACTGCCTGCAGATATGCACTGTGGAAGACAGCGTGTTCCTTGAGACTTTCAATCTTTAATACCATCTCTTCAGCTAATGCTCTTCGTCCATGGCCCAAATTACAGTTAATCAAAATGATATTAGTATGATCCTCGACTACTATAAAAGAACTAATAGCCTCAGCAAATGCAATTTCAGCTTTGCCCAAATCTTTCCTTTCCACCCTATATCGTCCTAGTTCGTTGCACACCCATCCTTTCTTCTTGACTACAGATTTTAATTCTGCTGAACTAGCAGGAAGTTCACTCATGGATTTTCGAGCTTCTTCATAACAACTCAGGGCAACAGAGAGAGTATAATCAGCATCTCCAGCTATAGAACACCTCAAGTACTTAAATATACCACCATTTTTCACAGCAGTTTTACCTTTGGAAGAAGGTTCAGATGGAGTATCTACCCTAGACCCCATAACATCTACCTCAGCTGCCAAGTTCACATCCTGCATAGCATCTGCTATCCTATTGGAACTTTCATTGATTTTATCAGTCTTGTTATGCTTAAGATGTTTACTTTCCTTAGTGTTTCTAATGTCCCCATTCTCAGCAACTGTGACATTTTCATAATCCACAGGACGTGAATAATTGCTGTTTGTGATATATGATTTTTTAAATTGCTTTCTGCCATAACCAGATGAACGAGTTTCTTGAGTACTGCTACTTGCACTGCTTCCACTACTGGCCCTGTCACTCTGGCAGCTACAATTTACTAAAGAACATAAGCTGCAATTCTGGTTAAATTGCCCCAGCTTCTTCTTGAGTCTCTCAACTTCCTTCAAGACCTCAGATGACATTCTCAAGTCTTTGGCGTTGTCTTTCCTTTCTGCTTGCCTTGAGGCGTCTTCACCCTTTACCAGATAAAAGTCAACAAATATGTCCCCAACTAGTGTCCAAGCCTTGGCCCAAAAGAGGTAATTCGAAGACAGCTGACCGAAAGCAAGATGATCATCACCTGCGAAAGACTTCATGTTTTCACTTCTGATGTTAACTTCCGCATGGGATAACGAGCTACAAACCATTGAAGAAATAAATCTGGTGTCATGAGGCATTGATCCATAAACCAAACATGCCAGTTCTACAACCTTCAAGGCTTGATAGAGTTGGCCGTCATCCTTATAAGCTTCACCAAGAGCCAAATAAGACTCCCCAAGCAATAAAACAAGTTTCCACAATTTGTCATCTAATTTGGATGTTGGGAGCCAATCTCGGATATCACAAACTTCAATACAGTCAGTGTCGCCACAGGCACAAACAGAGAAATCCATTGATGAAGGTGGTTCGTCCTCAATTTCATTTTTATGGTTCAGCTCTGGTTTGGTGCTTTGCCATCGGCGCGTCCATCTAAGAGACTTGATGGCTTGAGAGACGTGATGAATTGCAGCAAGCTTAGACGATATTGGATCGGCAACAGTCTGGATTTCATGATCAGAAGTTTTTGACACATTACAGACCATAAAATCCTCATCACTAGAACTTGGCACATTATCCTCGTCTGCAACAATTGCAATACCCGATGATACAGATATGCTATCACCAGATGTCATCTCTGTGGAATTTTCAAGATCAAAATTTTCCTGACTGTTAGGTTCTACTGCAGCGAACGGGGGATAAACTATATCATGAGCATTCGATGCATATAACCCATTCATAAACTCAAAGGATTCTTCTTCAGCATCAGCGATGATGACTTCAGACTCTAGTGGAAGTGCTTCAGATGTCAACTCCAGTTCTTCATTGTAAGTCAAGAGAAGCCTCGCAAATTGTTCGTGAGCAAGTGCACGTACCACCTATTCACCACGTTTAATCAGTCAAAAGATAGTTTTCATACTCAAACTATTGAAAAACAATGTACAGGAACTCTTTGCTCCTTTAAAATTTCAGAAGACAACATACTTGATGGTCTGGTTCTTCCGATTGTAAGTAGAATTTAACAAAAATGGAGAAGCTATTGGAGGGAATGCATGTGCTTTGGCTAATAAAATTGGATTTATTGTTCGTTTGATGGTACCTCTAGCAGTACAACAATGGAACGAGATTGGCGATGCTTCTAAGATCCACTTTTGGATTGTCTAAATGAGGTTCGAGATCTTCGTTCTCAATTAAAATCTGTGCATACATTCTTAAATTGCATTCATGAAGAGTTTCTTCAACCAATGGTTTAAATGTCGATAATTAATATGTTTTTTACTTTATTTCTGATGATGTAGTAATAGTTAAATATTTTTATTTGATCGAGGCAATAGTCTTTTAACTCTACGTCTAGTTGTTTTTTATGTTGAGAACATTATTGGTAGAACTAGGTGTATTTTTTGTTTCAGTCGTGATATTTGATATAATTAACATCTAGTTATAGTTGATGTTGAGATATTTTAATTTATTGAATGCCCAAGAAAATTTTAGTTCTTGTTAATGTTTTTATAACTGCTTTCATTTACTTCTCATAATTGTTTATAGTGGTGGGTAATGTTTATTTGTAGCATGATGTGAATGTGTAAAAGTTATAGAATCATGAATATTACCGTTGAAGATTACATTTCTCATTATTTTAATATTTTGATTGTTAATATAAATGTTTTACAACCACTTCTTTCATTGTTGAAAAGAAAAATAACTAAATTTTAGTTACTTCAGTGATATTTTATCAATAAAAATAATTAATGCAACGACAAATCAAGCAATTGTTGAAACAAAATTAATTGGTTGTCTATACTTATTTTTAACAGTTACATTCTACGACCATTTATATAGTTGTTGAAGGTGATGTCCTGTATTAATATCATCAGAGAATAGATCAATATGAAAGAAATCAATTTAGTCACATCACGAGTATTATGAGAAATAGAAAAGACTAGATGTGCTCAAGAAACACAACATGCCAAAAAACATATACATTTTTATTATGGGATTAGAACAACGATAATCCTTTTAACTTTACCCATAATCTAAAAAAACACAAATAGCAAAGTGAGATGTCAGCTTACAACGTTCGACTTCAGGACGAAGAAAAAAAGTTATTACAACCAAAGACTCTAAATGAGGAGTAATCAAGAGGATGGCTAAACATCGTATCAAAGGGTGATACTAGAGGTATGTTGAAGGTGAAATCTTATTAATAAAGAAACAGCAACGAAAAATATTTCTCCCCAAAATTCATTAGGAACATTGGCATACAAAAGAAGGGAGCGAGCAGTTTCTACAATGTGCTTATGCTTTCGTTCAGCAACATCATTTTGCTGTAGGATGTTAGTACGTGAGGTTTGATGAATTATGCCATTAAGAGCAAGCAATTCAGAGAAATAAATAGAAATATACTCTTCACCCAAATCACGTCTAAAACACTTAATTACAGTAGAACGTTGAATTTTAATAAGTGTTCTAAAAGAAAGTCAAAACATTGTTTCATATGATAAATTCAACAATAACGATTATAATCATCAGTAAAAGACACATAATAGCTAGAACTTCCTCTTGTAGTAATAGGAGCAGGTCCCCAAACATCAGAATGAACATGATCAAATGGTGCAACATAATGAGAAATACTTCGAGAAAAAGATAAAGCAGAAAATTTTAACTAATTTTCAAACACTACAATTACAAAATATCATGAGTTTGCAAATCTCCCAATTGATTCTTAGAAACTAAAAATTTCAAACGACTAGTGGAAACATGGTCAAGGCAAAAATGCCAGAAATAAAAAATAGAAAAAGAGAAATTCAAAGAGAAAGATGATATATGTTTATCAAATTTTTTATTGACTTGAATGGTTTTTTTGGGAGAATGCGTGGTTAAAAAATAGGGAAAAGTTATGAATCTACATGCAAAATTATTTTAGTGGGATTATGAGTAGCTGAAAATAAGTGTGAGGAAAAGTGAAAAAATCAAACAAGGGATTATAAGTAATGAGTATGAAACTCAAGAGTATCTGTGTTTTATTATATCTAATTAACTTCCTATTCATTTTCCTCGGAAATACTCCAATTTTATATAGTACTATTTCAAAATGTAATTCCTTATCATTAACTATGTAATAGAATTAAAGCCGTTTCCTTCATTCATGTCCTTATGCACCATCTCATACTAAATTTCTAAATCTTCCTCCTCCTATGTTTCTTACTCTCATGATGCCTAAGACATTGAAATACATAGTTTTGCACTTGGAAAATGATCCATGTTAGAATTGGACCGGTGGAATGTGAACATCCTTCCGGTCCAAATCAGAAAAAGATCAGCCACTTCTTCGGAAATTGACTAGAACTAAGAACTTAGACTAGTAAGCATATGACATCAGCCACCCTCTTGAAACCCGATAGAACTTGAGCCAATTATTTTTACACCAGCATAATACCTTTTTAGTATTTGATACGCCTGAAAACCTTTCATTTGGAAGGAAAGACAAAAGGCACAAAATTATAAACAGTGAGCCTCAAATGATAAACAATAAGTACCTTCATTCTGTGCTTTTGCAATCGGGAGTACCTTTTCTGGGATACTCGAGAGTACGGGTAGCGTGTTCAGATCTGTTTCTGTTGGAATCATCTGATACCTTGGAGGTTGCACCCTATATTGTTTCCAAATTAAACAGAAATAACTTATGACTTACGCGTGCTCAAAGAAACCAAAGTCCCTCCCTAAATTAATTTCTACTGCATAAAACACATACTAAATTATATCAAAACAAGAAAAAAATAACTAAAATGTAGACCAGAAATGATGGAATATGATGAGGAGCCAGCCCTAAGCTAGATTTATTGTCTTATAATTATTATAATATCAATATTTTTATGTCTTATGTTAGGATCTTTTGGTTACCTAGCATTGAAGGGTCAATAAGGGTTTTGTGTTCCTATAAATTCATAGCCAGGGCTCATACTTTCTTCTTTGCTAATGAATTAATAAAAATTAAAGTTTTGAAATTGTTCCAAGATTTTGGTTTATTCTCCCCATTCTTATCCAAATCAATGAGATTGATTCAGCATCCATTTATTTTCACTCTCATTCCCTGCAAACATTGGTATCAATACTTCATTAATTTAAAAAAATAATAATAATAAATAAATAAATAATTCAAAAATAATGTCACCAATATGAGCATATCAACGATTGTTAGCTCCTGTGATTTGAATACAAATCAATTCTCAAGCCTTACCGTTTTCTAATACATTTAAATGGGTTTGAGGTTGAATTATTGTCAATTGTTCGCTATTCATTTTTACAAGTCAACGAATTATTGATTAAACATTCAAAAATTCTTAGAATCAACAAATGTTTAGGCTTGTTCCTTCGTTCATGTTTCCCTGTTGCATAGTTGGTATCAAAGTAAGGCTATGTCCTTGATCATGGCATCTAGGCATTAACATTGGGCTAGGGAAGTATAATCGAAGGGGTCGAGCAACAAGTTATGACATACATGGTTAGCACATTGAATTGCCAACACAACACATCGCAATTGTGCGACCGCCAATGTTGGTGATGGCCGAATTGTTGTTGTGAGCGCTAAGGACCATGATATTTCCGGCGGTGGAGTAGGTGGCTAGGGGCGCTGGTTGGTGGCTACTCAAACATTGATTTAGGCCCTTTCACTGCTTTCAACCCCATATGGTGGAATGCATTCAATAAAGGATTACAATGGACCACAAATTTTTTACAAAAAAATTATAAAAATTTAGATTTTGATAATAACTGTTATAACACTTTAATCTTCAATGAGGAGCCCGATGCTGTGATCATCAAAGGAGTGACAAAAAAGATTTAATTCCAAGCCTACCAGGAAAGCAAAATCTTTGAAAGCGCTGTTTCCTTTGTCATGGTATGAGTAGATGATTAGAATGTTAAATTGACGGAGCAAGTTTCAATTACAAAGGCACAAATTGAGAAGGTTGATCATGAGATTTAAAGACATGGAAGTTATTTCAAAGTTGTAAATTCCTTGAATAAGGATGAAAAGAAATTATCATCGACAAGACTCATAGAATGCCAATAAAAATTCATGCTCTCCCAAAGGAGAGGTCTAAACACTTCCAAAAAGTCTTTTGACTTATGTCAAGGAAGTGCGATCATGTTTCGTAGTAGGTTCTCATTGTGTCCGCAATGCGAATTTTATCTCATATAGAACAAGTACAGAAGTATTAGCTACAGCATAATAGGTCTACATCAGGTCCTCACGAGGATGAGCTTAATATTAATGAGGACTACACCTTATGATGGTCAATGTCATCTTGCCAAGCAAATCGCCAAAAAATAGATCATTCATGAAAATACACCATTTGAAGACGAATCTTCTTCAACTCACAGAGAATGATGAAAGCGAAGAGGGGAGCCAGTCCTAGGCTAGATTCATTATCGTCTAATAAGTTTTATTTCAATAATTTTACGTCCAAGTTAAGGTTTTTGGTCATTCAACGTGCTATAAATTCATAGCTAGGGGCTCGTCATTTCTTGGTTATTTCTGAATTAATTAAAAATAAATTGATAGCTTTGGGGTTGTTTTAAGATTTTGATCTATTCTTGGTATTCATGTTTTCATTCTCTCCTGCATCACATTCTAATAAAGTTTACAGCTGGTCTGCACTTGCTCACAAACAAGCTTTCAGTCACACAAATCCCTAAATAATAACGCATGAATTATGCATGCGTGCACGGAGAAACTTATAGACAATATAAAAGGCATAAAATTCATAAACAAAACGAATAAGACATTAAACAATTGCACCAGCAAGTAATTAAACATCCAATTTATAGGTACTATCTCTGAAAACTAATATAGACAAAATCCACATTCAGGTAGGAAAGAGGGGATATGGAGACTTTAACTAGAAAAAAGAGATAGAACACCATATAAATTCTGAAAATCGGATTTTAAGGAGGATAAATGCATATGTGAATGTGTTGTACATGTTATATATGTATTGAGTATTAGTTTAATACTACATAAAAACATCTCTATATATAAATATTGAAAACTTGGCCACCAAATGATGTGAATCACCATGAAATGATGCAACTTTTCATTGCAGATATTATAATTATTTGAATTCTTAAGTGAGAGACAAACAGCAAGGCCTTTTGCCTTGCTGCACAGCTCGCAGAAGTGAGCAGAAACTGCAAGCAATGCTCTCGAATTGCAAGAGCATCTGTTCACTTACTACTTTTAAGCTGTCGAAACTCCTTATCCCTATCTCTTTATAATTTAAACAAATCCAACACATACAGCTAACTTGCCAATTTACACACAAGCACATTCCTGGGACTGTAGTTTCCAAACTTTCAACGGAACAAGTCAGCATCAACTAAATTTTAGCTCGCTTGCACATTGCTATACCGAATACATAACATTTTTCTAAATTTTTTCAAAGCGGAAACAACACGAAACGAGTAACATATGCAGTACTCAAAACTGTTTAAATAATCAAAACTCAAATATATACACGTAATTCCATATACGTACGTATGAGAAGACGGAACAAGGGCGGCAACAGAATTGAAATCATGAAATGCCTTGTCGGTGGGTACAGGTATGGATCCGCAAAGAAACCCCACGGGCTTGGGCCTGGCGATTTCTAGCCTGCCCACGCACTGCAGCTCCCGAGAGCCCGACCTCTGTTCATCCATTATACCTATGTTATTTTAGCTAGGGTTTTTCCCAAATTTTGTACTGTAGTTTTTGTTATACGATGATTATGATAATGGTGAAGAAATGTTTGTTTGTGGTACTTTTCCTCTAGAAAATTCTGAAGAGGTAGGGAGTCGCCTACTGTTTGCTTCTATCAAATTTCTGCAAAGCCAAATTGGGATCTGATATCGTGTTCCGTAACCTACATTCACTAATTCTAAAGGATGAGAATGAAAAAGGCTTGGACAATTTTGTAAAAGAAACTCCTAGCGTGGGTTTAATTGTAAATATGAAATTTGCATGAAAAAATAAATAAATTATAGATAATTCAATTGTCTAGAATTTATTTGCATGAAAAATGTCGATTAAATGTGTTTGATTGATTTAATTTTTAACATGAAAAATATTATACTTGTCCATTTTTTATTGGTAGGTAGAGGAGATGAGAGAGTGAATTTCTTAAAAAATATAATCTTACTTCCCCTAAGGAAATTATTTTCCTTGATTTTGAGGAAAATATGGTAAGAGTCGGAAAATGTATTCTATAGAAAAATGTCAATTAAACAGTACAAAAGTAGAGAGTTGAGTGTAAAAACACATTTCCAATGAAAAATATAGGCAATCAAACGCACTCCTATTTATCATAACATTAAGAAGTTCTCCCCATTTTTGAAACGAAGCAATTTTATATCCAACCTCCCACGGTATTCACACAATTAATTTCAAATTATAGAAACTGATCCAACTATCTTAAATCTTCAAAGGTCCTTGCATGTCATTGTTACTCAATTCGAAATGTTACCTATACTTTTACAAGGATTACATTATGATTTGAAGAAGACGAGGATGATTTTCGCCGTTTGGAAGTGATATTGCAATAAATGAAGGTCGATGAATAATTTATTCATTTTCAAGCCTTTTTTAAGCTATGATTAACAAGCAGTAGACTTTTGACTATTAAAATGATCTTGTGTGAGTTCGAGTAAACATGATTTTTTTTAATTACAATATAAATGCGATAAAATTAGTAGGTGAGCTCTTTGCCAATCGACAAATATCTTTTATTTTTTATTTAAGACATTGTGAAAATGATTAATCTTGACCTTGTCTTGGATTCTTTAGTTATTTTATCTCATGAATGTTCGGTCAATTTTATCTAGGACAATTTTACGTAGAACATTTTTAGGAAGATGGTTTTTACATAGAATGTGATCTATAACGGTAATTTAAGTACATGGTTCTGTTTTTTGCTTAACATTCATATAATACTTGAGTCAATTGCATGTTTGATAAAAGTTTCATAAAATTTTATCAATTTTTTTAATTGTTCAAACTTCAATCTAAATAGCATATTTTATTGGATCCATAATTTTTATCAAGCTTCTATAAAAAAAACTTTGTCAAACAATTCCTAAACTTGAAACACTCACAAATGCATAGGGGGCTTCCCTTCTATCAATAGATGGATACATCCCGCTATAGCTCATGGTACTTTGGACCTGATTTTCATGAATAACTTTAAAAAAAAAAAAAATCTACAAGTCATTACATTGCTCCTTATAAAAGTGGATACGAAACCTCAATTTTCATACCAAGTAAGAATCTGCCAAGTATCTGTGTGTTCCTTAGAAATACACTAATGATATATTTGTTGACTTGCATTCCGCAGTACTAAATGTTGGAAAAAGGCTTTGTTAAACTTAATTTTGGCACAATTTTAGGTGAGATCTGTTGGTCCAATTTGAAAGATCAAAGTTGATCCATGTTCTCCTCAATAAGAATATCGAAATCATCTGTTTACTTTTCAAAAATGATAAACGTGTAAATGAGAAATTGGAGTTTAAAGTGGACCATTGAAAGAAGGTTTATGTTGGAGGAAAAACTATATTTAAGTTTATCTCACATAAGAAGTGGATGAAAGCAATGATCATTTTATACATGGTTACACTTTAAAATGTGTAATCATGTGTAGTATAGAAATTCTCTCTACGTGCGTGCGTAGGGAGTGCAAATCAAGGATCAAAATCATGTGTAGTTCTTTTTTCCAAAACATCTTGTCAAGTTATTACTGAATACCTATTAGCGAGGTCTATTGCTGGATCTAGTGGTATCAATGTAGTCAGTGAAATAGTGCATGTAGCTTTATTTGCAAATTACATCTCAATTCGACTTTCTTTTTGGATATCTCTACATGATGATTGGTTTCTTGGACATTGCAGTTTATTGTAAAGGATGTAAACAACCACATGCTCTGATTTGAAGTTCAAATATATCTATGACACTGTTTTCATATTTTTTGACTCACGTTTAATATGATATCTTACAGATCATACACTACCACCTGTCCAATTGAATGTTGTGGTTTAATTTCACATGCACATATGCTTTGGAATTAAGTATATGGGACTTCTGTGTACTTTTCCATCCGTTATCTCTTTATATGTAATATACAGGGGCGGACCCAAACATTTTCTATTGTGGGGTCAAAAATTAAGAATGCTTGAACGGAACTCAAGCAATACAAGGCGGTGGGCTTAACTCTTTGACATTCGAGTGTCTTCTCCTGACCTTGCTTGGTGCTTCAAGTTTCTATCACATCAAACATGGACACGACTTATAATTGAGTTTTCGAAAAACTAAAGATGAATAAACATAAAAAAAAAAATAATAATAATAATAACTCAATGAATAAATTGGAACAAGAAATTTTCAAAAAAGTAGAAATAAAAAATCACCCGATAGCTTCCAACTGCATGAATAACATGTTTGCCATTGCAACAATCCAATTGGATTTTTCACGTGAAAGAAGAATATTACCATTTACGATATTCTCAAATGTGTGATATCCATTGAATGCAACAAAGAAATAATATATGACAACAACAATATATGCAAATATTTTTGAGGTTAAAACTCAAAGAAATATTATTTTATTTACAAAATATACAACACAATGGAATTATACAAACAATTTCAAGTTTCTATCACATCAAACATGGACACGACTTATAATTGAGTTTTCGAAAAACTAAAGATGAATAAACATAAAAAAAAAAATAATAAAAAACAAAACCCAAAAAAAAAATTGGAAAAAAATTTTTTCAAAAAAAAAAAAAAAAAAACC
>NW_019227325.1:123773-129655 GCF_002742605.1 Olea europaea var. sylvestris | reverse complement strand
AAATAAAAAATCACCCGATAGCTTCCAACTGCATGAATAACATGTTTGCCATTGCAACAATCCAATTGGATTTTTCACGTGAAAGAAGAATATTACCATTTACGATATTCTCAAATGTGTGATATCCATTGAATGCAACAAAGAAATAATATATGACAACAACAATATATGCAAATATTTTTGAGGTTAAAACTCAAAGAAATATTATTTTATTTACAAAAATACAACACAATGGAATTATACAAACAATTTCTCTACACAACTTTTTTTATACCGCCACACCATCTCTCACATACACAATACATTCATCCCATTTTCTCTAACCATTCCCTCAATTCTTTCTTCTCTCTCCATATTTGCTTTTCTCTTATCTCACTACCATTCACTCTATTTTATATATTGGCAAATTCTCTCCACTCATTGCCCCTCCCAATTTCTCTCACAGAACTCCTTCTCCTTTATCACTCTTTCTCTTTCTCTGCTCTTCTCACCCTTTGCATACACTACAATGGTTGGCTGAGACTTCTATTTATATTCAACAATGCCAGTGGAATTGTCTTCTAGTTTCTTCCAATATGTCAGCGAAAATGGGTAAAATTAGTCTTGCAATTGGCAGTGGAATAGCAGCTTTTCTGGAATTTTCCCAACTGTTTGAAGAAGAAGGTTCAAGAAACGGACTGCACTTTATAGTTTTCTCTGGACTAGAGTTAAAGAAATTGTTCCCAACTGCTTAAAAAAAAATAAAAAAAAAGAGGAACCTCAAAAAATTCTGTGGGGTCATTTGACCCCATGTGGGTCTGCCCCTGGTATTATATAGAGGTGTTCAAGACCTTTTGTTTCTAAACTGGAATCTGTCAAAACAAAAGAGTTACTATTAAAATCCAGGCAGCTTGATTTACAAAGATATCAGTTAAGTTGGAAAATCTAAAAAATGGAAGAAGCATCATCTAGGGCGAAGGGGCTAACAAACATTTCTGTCAAAGTGAAATCTTGTTCATATTTCATAATTTAATTCTCTATTTCATCTCATATTAAAAACTTCATATCTATTGAGTTTCCTTCATGACGAGCAACCTAGACCCGTGTGATTTTAGTGTTTGTCTTCAATTAGGTTGAATTTCCAAATGAAATAGTATCACAAGCATTTGATCTTTGTTCCATTAGGCATGACCTTAGTCGACTCTTATCTCTTGTAAAAATATTGGTTATTGTTCAATGAAATAAATAAAAATAAACTAGATTACTTGGTTACTCAATACATTAAATCTAAAGAATGCTTGACTGAACAACAAATAAATGAGAGTTTAGTGCGAACAAGTAATTATTAACATCTTTTAATAGTTTTTTTTTTTTTTGTATGAAACTCGAGTTTTGAATCACTTGCTAATTGAATTTTCTCTCGAACTAAAATCTATTCAAATATCACTTAATTTTTAATATGTATATCAATTTTCTGGGTACACATGAATAGCTGAAGCACCATATCTTGCCGAAATTTCATTAAGTGAAAATGAGCTTTGAACATACCTTGTCTATTGTAATATCAAGTGCTCCAAAGTTAGGACACATTGTTTATTGCTTTGGAATCAAGCTTCATTGCTTTCCTTTTATAAGAACATGCTAATTTTTAATAACTTTATGTTGTTGGTGGAGTTCTATTTCACTGATATCAATTTGGCTGCCACTGATCATTTACTTGGGGTTACCATCAAAGATCCTGATGGCTATGTTAAGGTTTTTAGTAAAAAGTTTTATTTTCAAGATCCTTTTGTGTGCACTATTCAATAGAGAAGCATGAAGTTTTCACAAGAGAACATATATTTACTTTACAAGCATATAAATATAATTTGAACTTTAAAACATACTTCATCACAATGGAAGAAGGATGTATTTTGTAAAGGAACAAAGCTCTTTAGTCATGGCCTTAATAAAAATTAAGAATGGAAATTCCTCATATGGCCAACCATCAACAACAAAGACATCAAGAGAATAGCCATTGACGACGGAAAAGGCATGCGCTTCTTGAATGTTTAACCCAACTTCAGCCTGTAAAGAAGTCGGCTGCAAAGTTCAGTTAAGGGACGAAACATGCTTGTAGTAATAACTCACCAATGATTCCCTGCTTTGCAAGGAAGAACGTTGAAAAGTTCAGCCCAAAAATATACAGATGAAGGTTTCGAATTCACTATATCCTGAAATTTGTTTTCTTCTTCTTTTGTCCAAGAGAGTGCAACATCTCCTACCACCCCTATCAAATTTCCATTCATAAAAAGGCAGAGCCCAACTCCAACTTCACCATCATCCTTTTTTCAACAACATGGAACCTCACAAATTCAACAGTGCATGGAGACGGGCAGCGATAGATTTCCTATCTACCTTTTCCAACAGAATCCCCCTCAATTAATGTTGTGGTAGATCTAAGTTTTGTTGAAAATTGGTTGAGGACCAATTTGTATATGAATGAGAAATTCGGTCCTATTTGAACGAAATTAAAGTTTGGGGTGTGTCTCTTCACCTACTACCATTCAACTCCTATATATAGGACCATTTGGATGTTTATTTTAATGATTTAAAAATATATATATACTCTCATATCATGTTGCATAAAACACTTTTAGAAGTGATTTCAATTTGCATCAAAGTCATGGTTATGGTGGAGAGGGAATTCCGTTCGAATTCGCTAGTTAAAGTCATTTGGAGTGCTCCTATGACTCGACGTGGTCGTTGTATCTTGGGAGATGATTGCCGGACAACCGTTAGCACTGATGCGGGGCAAATTCATCTTAAGGATAAAGTGTCCAACACTTGCCTCGGCCAAAAATCCATCACATGCATCTTCTCTCTTTATTTTCTGATTTTTGTTAATTATACTTTGATTTCAGAAAATTGATTAATCTGATTTATATATTTACGCTGCAAGGTTTGATCGTTCAAGAATCGAAATGGAAGAATCCATATTCTTGAGTTCAGAATCGGTAAATTATCATTTCTCCTTGTTAAATCCAATTTTGGTAAGTTGGATTACGTTTCGATTTCATGCATATAACCAGTATGTTTGTTGTGAATATAATATGCACGATAATCGGTGTAAATTCTCCAATAATCTTAAGATGAATTTTTGTTGTGTGCATATCAAATTATCTTTGCAATAAGGATCGTGATATTGCATAAATCACATTGACTGCAACACGTTGCATCCAAAACAATAATTGTATAATTGATGGTGCATGTGTATGGTAAAACTTGTCCATTAAAGAAATGGAACAATGGGAACATTTTCTTTAATTATGGCAAATTTGGGTTTTACATTCGAACATATTGGTAGTATATAATTTCATGTGCCAGTTTCATTTTGCTTTTGCTGGCAACATATGGAGAAACTGTATGTAAGTTTATATGGATTGGCACAATTAATAATTGGCAGATAATGGATGGAATGAGTTTTCTTTGATTTTAAACGGCTTTGGCCGGTGACTGTCCTTTGATTTTAAAACGGCTCTTCATGGATGGAATAAATGCATGAAAATTAGTTGCATGTTAAGGACAATTTATTTCAGAAATCGTGTGACCCTTTTGGAATTCTTGCGGTTATGCTTTATATGGACTTATAATGGTGACTGTTTGGTGATGAATTATATGATATATTTCCATAATTTCTGTAAAAGGTGTGAAACACGGTTTTGAAAAAAATAAAAAAAAAATAAAAAAAAAATCGGTTGCATATGTTAGTTTTGCCCATAGTTGTCTTCATGATGACCGTAAGTTTCTTAATATATTAATGAAGGGATGCAATTGGGCTTAACTTTAGAAATTAAACTAGGAGCATTTATTTGCAAGTTACAGGTGGTAAATTAATGAAAGGCACATGATATGTGACCTTTTAATTCATGTCTCTTCATTTTATAACTGCCATGCGAAATGAATTTTGGGCTCTTTGAAGATGGTGGACTTATGCATGTCCTTTTTTGGTCTTCATTCTGGAAAAATCATTAAGTGTAATGGTTGTTATCATTTCATATAGAAATGGCATGTGATGATCTGTTTTCATCTATGAAAGGCCAAGAATCTTGAATTTTTTTTGTGGCATGGATACGAGTCAAATCGTAATGTGAAAATTGGGATTACCATGAAATTCCCATATTGTCTTCATGTTCCTACCTGAAAAGTTGGAAATGAATGGTTATGAATTAATTTGGAAGTATAGCAGTTTATTTAATTAATTTCACTGTTTATATGGAAATTATGTCAGTTCAATAGATGCTTCAAATCAATCTGCCAAGTGCCAAAATTGTTCTAAGTGGTTTATATATTAATTTCTGGAATTGCATGATGCCTGTGTCAGCCACTATTTAATTTAATTGTGGTTGAGATAAAATGATAACTTGTGCCATAAGTTGTTGAAGGAATTTTATTATAATTTCTTTAACTGTTTTGGATATCTTTGCATGTTAAATTCGGAAGTTGGAATAATATGACTTTTCATTTTAGATGCAATGAAAATAGCTTGTGGTGGCTTTTGATTGGAAAGCATGAATTAGCGTATGACAGTTTTATTTGATGCTAAATTCCTTAAAGAATCGCTAATTTTTATTGGAATAAAATACAAAAGCGGATATGAAATGTGACATTATTATGTCATTTGTATAAAAGTGAATTCTAAATAGTGAATTCATTTGGTGAATCCATATAAGGGTTTGGACTTCGGGTAGACCTTTTGGTCAGTATGTGCAAATCCGATATATGCATATATAGTATGCTGCATATACGATGAGCAGCAAATATGATAAACTACATATAAAGTAAGCAGTAAGATGCAAATACGGTAAGCAACAAAAATACGATAGGCTGCTAAATACGGTAAGTTGCCAAAATACGGTAGGCTGCCAAATACGGTAAGTTGGTAAGCTGCGAAATACAGTAAGCTGCCATATATGATAAGATGCCGAATTTGGTAAGTGACATATGTGATAAGACACATATACGGTAAGTTGCATATACGGTATGAGTCAATCCAGTAAGTGACATATACGGTATAAAGTTGTAAATCCAGTATATATCCATGGATTTTGGTTTGAAAATTATACAAACCTTGATTAATTATGATAGCCTCAATTAATTCTATGAAATTAAATGAGATGACTTATGCAAAATTATAGTTGTATAAGAGTATGACAAAATATGGTATTGTCTTAGTTTTCAAAGAGAAAATTGCTTGCCCAATTATCGGGATGTGAAAATATTTCATAGAGCACAAATGGTGTCTATAGTTGGCGATGGTGCCGGATATCCTTAAAAATAATGAGTGGAGAATGACATTCATTTGTAAAGGATAAAAATTATGTTATACAAAAGTTGTGAAGAATATTATAAAATATTCTATGATTAATTTTAAGAGGTATGTCCTTTTGTAAGATTGTGACTTTAAGAACACAACTTGTCAACCTATGGTTGATTAATTCAAATGTGAATACTGTGAATAAGGTGAAATATACCTTATAATTTGACGTGAATAATATAATTTGTGAAATATCACAAATGTGAAAGTTGAACATGTTTGAAGATGCCTAGTTTTCTTCATTGTTGAAATTGACTTCAATTGTGGAACCAACTAAGTTGGTATATGTTTTGAAAGTATTGTTAGTTTGTGTGTCGACCTTAATTATGACCTTGATTATTTTGGATGATCAAATTAATATGGTTGATTGAAGTAAAATTTCGAATGAAAAATGATTTTTCATTTATGTGAGTCGACGACCACTATTTTGAAAGTACTCGAACTTTCACGAAGCACTCGATACGGATGTTATCTAGAGATGGATTGAACTATGAAAGAGTTGATAAACTCTAAGTTCAAGAATAATCCAAAAAATGTGGGGGTTACC
>NW_019227325.1:107910-123494 GCF_002742605.1 Olea europaea var. sylvestris | reverse complement strand
ATGCGATGATATACACTAAGTCTATGGATGGTAAGGGATGAAAGCCCTAAAGTGGATAAAATGGGATGAAAGTCGATCATGACGGTTATTTGGATATACAAGAACAATTGGAATATTGGAGAATATTCATAAAATTCAAATGCATTGCAATGCTTTAATAATGATATTGAATACCCATGTATAAAATCCACAAGTAAATATGATAGACTGGTGTAATGATATGATAGAAATCCTTCTACCATGCTTGGAATTGATAAAGCTTTCGATCAAGCTAGTTAGAAGCATGTAGCTTCATGAGAGGAATTCTTGGTGGTGACAATGTGTATTTATCAAATAAATCGATCGTTGGCTAGCTAAATTTGATAAGATACTAAGTCACTTGTAATGGTGAGTCTAGCATGTATGGCGTAGACATAATACCATGAGCAGTTGACCTCATTGGTGTAAACTTGTGGATCCATTTATATATGTTTACCAAGAGATCAAGTATACTGCATATCGAAGGGAATGAGATTAAGCCTACTGAGTAAGAGTCCTTATGATGGTAACCCTACCATGTTGACTGGAGATCCCAAGATCTTGGTTCAAAGGGACAACTAAGTTATGAGAAATCCATGAAGCACTTAGGAAATTAAATTCCTAACTCATTCCTATAATACCAAAGTACTTTCTACAGAGTGGTTGGAGGTTAAAATAAACTTTTAATGATTCCTATATCTTGATTAAGTCAAGTGGAGTAGGGCAGAATACTCTTAATAGGAAATCACCTATATGAGTGTGAAGTGGGGCCGCTTCAATGAGAATTATTCAGGACTTGAGTTCTCTAAACACTTGCAGAACCAAGATCGGTTCAGGGCCAAAATGAATCAAGTCATGAGAACCATGAACGGTTTAGGGGAGATATTGTGTGAGTACTATTGTCTTGGTTTACACCAACGGCTGATGGTTCAAGAACATCGCGTTCACCAATTATATAGTAAATCCGATGGTATTTTACTACGGAAGGTTCAAAGCCAAAAGCTACCTTACCTGATGCAGTGTCTTTCCGCTCTCTCTCTACTAGTGTCTGCATTATCATTTGCATACGTGAAATTTCCACTCATGTGGGGGATTGTTGAAAATTGGTTAAGGACCAATTTGTATATGAATGAGAAATTCGGTCATATTTGAACGAAATTAAAGTTTGGGGTGTGTCCCTTCACCTACCACCATTCAACTCCTATATATAGGACCATTTGGATGTTTATTTTAATGATTTAAATATATATATATATACACACACACACACACACACACACACACACACACTCTCTCTCTCTCTCTCATATCATGTTGCATAAAATACTTTTAGAAGTGATTTAAATTTGCATCAAAGTCATGGTTATGGTAGAGAGAAAATTCCGTTCGAGTTCGCTAGTCGAAGTCATTTGGAGTGCTCCTATGACTTGACGTGGTCATTGTATCTTGAGAGATGATTGCCGGACAACGGTTGCACCAATGCGGGGCAAATTCATCTTAAGGATAAAGTGTCCAACACTTGCCTTGGCCAAAAATTCATCACATGCATCTTCTCCCTTTATTTTCTGATTTCTGTTAATTATACTCTGATTTCAGAAAATTGACTAATCTGATTTATATATTTATGCTGCAAGGTTTGATCGTTCAAGAATCGAAAGGGAAGAATCCATATTCTTGAGTTCAGAATTGGTAAATTATCATTTCTCCTTGTTAAATCCAATTTTGGTAAGTTGGATTACGTTTCGATTTCATGCATATAACCAGTATGTTTGTTGTGAATATAATATGCACGATAATCGGTGTAAATTCTCCAACAAGTTGTGAATATAATATGCACGATAATCGGTGTAAATTCTCCAACAAGTTTCATTTAGGTTTGGGGCAAAATCTTGATTTAAGGTTTAATTTTAACATTTGTACTTTTTATGCATATATTTTCATTTATTTGTGAATTTCCCTAGGCTTTGAGTGATATCTGGCAAATGATTTTATTTCTTTGAAAGGTGTTCCAAAATTCGTGTTTCTAGGTATATATAAGTATGTATCTAAATTTGCTTGTTATATGTTTTTTTGATAATCCTGGGATGATTTTTCTTTGTTAGGTTAAGTCTCAAAGTAGGGTTCTGACTTATGTAATTTAGTATTTCCATTTTTCTAAAGGTATAATTTTAGTGTTGGAGTCAATTGAAAGTGAAACATACGAATCTAATTATTATGATAATGACGTTATTGACTAGAGCTACTACGACGTTCAGTTACTTCTCATTTCTCTTTGTTCAAGATTTTTGAGCTTAGTGTTGTACTAGGGAAAGATGAAGAAGTTTCAATGTCTGAAGATTTTTACTTTTAGAAATATTATGTTTAAGAATACAATGAATTTGCCAATGAAAAATGAGCACTTCTTTACTATACTAGCATACAATTTTCACCCTCTCCATTCATCACCTTTTAAGTGAATGATATTGCATGATCTTGTAGGTCTTTCAATTCAAAGTTCAATTGCTTAATATTTTCTGCTTCGTGAAGAAATGACATTATGCTTTTTGCACTTGTGTAAAAATTCTCAACCAAAATGAAATAGATTGGAGTAATCCCTGGGTGCAGTGATCTATATAAAAAATGAAATTTGTTTTCATTCGGACACAATAAAATGCATCATAGTGGAAATGCTTCCAAATAGGGTATTTTTTTGTTCCTTTTCCCCCTGTCTATAATAGAGATGTTTGGACTAACTTTCTTTTACAGGTTCTTCTGGGGGAAAATGCTAGCAACGCTATTTTAAGGCATTTATGAATGTTTTGATGTGTTCGTAGATGCAGAAGCTAATATGGCCTGTGAGAAATACGAAAATGCTTCCATTGACTTTCAAATTGATTTCTAAAAAAATTACACAAGAGAACATACAGAGTAATTTTTCAAACCATGGGTTTCTAAGCAAATAGAAACAGCCTCTGAAATAACAATGCTTGTGAAGCCTCGTAGGGTACAAATAACCTAGAGAACATGTCAATCTTCGATTTTAGCTTCATCCATGTGTCTATGATTTTTCATTTTACTACTTTGATCCAGTTGAACTTCTTCACATCAATTTGCTTTCTGATTTCAATCAGTTATTCAGATATGGATGTTTCAAAATTGGTTTGAGTACATATTGAGCCGAAAATGTAATTCACGATAATTTGACATATTTAACACACTAACATTACCTTCAAAATAACTCATCCCGTGCATTGCACAGGCAAGTGAATAGTCTATATTAAAAGAGCAAATAAAAAGACGATGTTCATGCCACGTGTCAACACTACATTTGTCAATGCCTAGTGTATTTATTGTTAAGGTATTATTGTAGGAATCCATGTCGATTTGCTTACATAACTTTCATGTTATACTTAGAAAATGTAAGTATGTGTTTGTTTGATTAACCATTTGCAGAGAATTATGCTCATAAGATTTTGATGAATCTGCATATTAAAAAGTAAAAAAAAGAAACTATGGTATTTATATGCATCCTTATGGACACTTTACATGCGTTGCACGTCCTTTAACTCTAAAGATATTTACGACTACAATAATACAGTAGTCGAGTTTGATTGTTGGATCTATCTATTATGACGCCCTTAAATTTTTTCTTAAATTTTTTTACAATGAGAATGTTGTCATCAAACAACCTAAATTTTTGATTAAGAATCAAAGTAATAATTAAAAGGAGTTTGACCATTTGGTTGGACTCACGTTTTCAAGTTAATCAGCACTAACCACCAAATTGCATTAGTCTGTCTCACACTTAGCCCTTGTTTGAGCCCCATTTTTGCCCAAAAAAAAAAATGCATTTTTGAATAGTATATTGATGAAAAAATGTGTAGTTAAAAAATAAAGAAAATTTTTGAATTAACGTGTAATATTATTTTAATGAAGATGTGTGGTTAAAAAAGAAACTATGGTATTTATATGCATCCTTATGGACACTTTACATGCGTTGCACGTCCTTTAACTCTAAAGATATTTACGACTACAATAATACAGTAGTCGAGTTTGATTGTTGGATCTATCTATTATGACGCCCTTAAATTTTTTCTTAAATTTTTTTTCAATGAGAATGTTGTCATCAAACAACCTAAATTTTTGATTAAGAATCAAAGTAATAATTAAAAGGAGTTTGACCATTTGGTTGGACTCACGTTTTCAAGTTAATCAGCACTAACCACCAAATTGCATTAGTCTGTCTCACACTTAGCCCTTGTTTGAGCCCCATTTTTGCTCAAAAAAAAAATGCATTTTTGAATAGTATATTGATGAAAAAGTGTGTAGTTAAAAAATAAAGAAAATTTTTGAATTAACGTGTAATATTATTTTAATGAAGATGTGTGGTTGAAATGAGATCAAATCATTATTGAAGAATGTATTTTGATGAAAATAATGGGGCTCAAACAAGGCTTAAAATGATGACGAGGCACCTCTGGACACTTAAATTAAAATGTTATTAAAAAAAAAAAAAACTAGCCATTATTTGTATCATCTTGCAAACAACCATGAGCCGACGTCGTGGATTAATCTAGTAATTATCCTCTTGGAGGGAATGGACTCACTAATTAAGTAATTATGGATCAAGATTGTGAATATTATCATATATAGGAGTTATACTAATTATGGTTCACATTAATAATTTCATGCTTTTAGGAATTGAACGTTGCTCTGGGGTAATCATGGTCTACACATAGTATTATTGTGTTTTTATTTGGTCTCGGTGCATATTACAACTCACGTTATGAGGATAGTCATTTGCACACTATCGATTTCATGCTACCAAGCAGTATTAGAAATGATCTAAATACTGCTATAAGGGAGGTCAAGAGAATTAATTGGGACACCACCTTGATAGTACGAGGCCGGTAGTGAGTAAAGAGCACGAACTACGAGTCAATATCGAAGTTAAGCAAATTTACACATTTTCCAAAGTTTGTGTAAATTTATCAAATGGATTCAACTCTCTCAATCACTGCAAAAAAAAAATAATAATAATAATTTAGCCTATGTTTGAGCTCATTTTTTCCCATTATAGACAAAAATTATGTACATTTAGAATTTTTCCTTAAATTAAATGCAACCGAACCCACTATGAGAAGATATTTTAAGAGCACGTTTGTCGAAGTTTACAGGCAGCTTTTTCAAAACAATTTCTATTACAGAAAAGTCAAATTTTTTATTATTTACTACTTTTTTTTTTTTAATTATTACAAATTGCAATTAATTTTTTATTTTATTATTATTATTTTTTTGGTTGCCGTTTAGGGCGGAACTAAAAGGATATTCATGAAACCTAGGCATTATCATCACAGCACACCAGCAAAAAAACACACCCGCCCTTATAAGTACTCCAAATATAATACTAATTTAAAAATTAAATCGCAGGAGAAATTGCATAGCCCTAATTATAGCGAATAATGGAAGCTGATGTTTCTATTTCTCAGTGTTAAAACCGCTGTAATAATAGTTGAAAGTGTATTTTTTTATTTTACGGGGTTGTGAAGATCTTGGGAAGTTGAAATAAGATCGGGTAAAGATGGTGACTTTCGGGGTGTTTTTGTGGTTTTCTTGCTGTTTAATGGGTGCTCTCACGGTGTTTGGCAACGTGGTTTTGATTGGGAATAATGTGACCTTGTCTTTTGAAGACATTGAAGCTAATTTCGGTGAGTTGAATCTTTTTTTTTTTTCCTTATTTTATTTATTTTGGGCAATTGATTGTTTGATTTGATTTATAAAGAATATTGAATCTGGGTTATGGGTTTGTTTAAATTGTTTGAGTATCGAGCTGCATGGTTTGTGTTATATTTCTTTCTTGGCTATGATTGGTGATACAGATATATCGGAACCAAATTATGGTTTTTCTCCCATTTTTGATATAAAATTCTGCTGGGAATTGTGGAATCTGTAATAGAGCTGATTGAGTTGCATGGATCGATTTACTGCTTTAGATAATGTCTTTTTTCAGTTGAAATATGGCGCAGTAATTGGTTTATTGCCTGTTTTTTTGAGAAAGATAGTTTAAAGAAAACTATTTGGGATCAAAAAGTAAATTTTGATTCCTTTATTTTTTCGTGCCAATGAAATATTCTATATCAATGGAATGTATCTGTAATGGCAAGTTTCGCAGTTAGTAGGGTATGGTCAGGATAGTCTGCTAGATAGATAAACCCATTTCTAGGTCGCTTTCCCATTCGTAGGAATCTCCACTTGGTAAGGACCATGCACTAGTTTGATAAAAAAATTGAATTCCTTTCCTGTATTAGTGTGTGTGGGTTCTTTCTATGTCTCTTGTTTTACTTGCTCTGCGCTTACTGATATTACTCCTGAATTCCAGCTCCATCAGTGAAAGGGTCCGGGATATCTGGCACATTGCATGTGGCGGAGCCTTTGGATGCATGCTCGCCATTGACTAATAAAATCGGTTCAGAAATGAATGATACCAAGTCTCCATTTGTGTTGATAATTAGAGGCGGATGTAGCTTTGATGATAAAGTCAGAAGTGCACAAGCTGCACAATTCAAAGCAGCCATTGTCTATGACAGTGAAAATGGTGATTTAGTTGCAAGTAATGACTTTTTCTCCCTGCATATACTATTTTATGAATTTGGTGTTTTGTCAAAAGTTTTAAGCATTGCATTTTCTGCAATATTAAAATTTGTGATCCACAAGTTTGGAAAACAAGATTGACATGATTTTCCCAATGTATAAATAAATGAATTAGTTTTATATTTTCTTTCCCTCATCTTATGGTTATGCTTCATAATATTGGCAGTTTATTGTTGCCCATCGAATGATAGCTCATAAGTGAAAATGCAGTGTGTAGTATGAGTATTGTGTTTTAGGTTCCAGAAATGTAAGCTCATAAGCACCATCTTATATTCTAGAATGCCATATATCTCTGACCGCTTCCTATCATCTCCAAATGATGCAATTCCAGGATTGTTTACTTGGTAGAACCAAAATAATTCTCTTTGTGCTCAAAAATAAATGTTCCTTATGATTTGCAAGTTAAAATGATGGTTACTCAGTCTGCAATATTCCCTATTGTAAGCATTGTTGCCTTCAGAATTCTCTACTTTGTTTTATGGAGTTAATGATATTATGGAATAAGAGATAGAACTAAGATCGAATCCAAGATTGTGACTTTCAGTTAGTTAGGATGAGAGAGGCAGTGAAGTATTACAAAGAAGTTTCCTGGGATATCGGTACTTGAGCCCTGGCCATGTCAAGATTATATTTAGTGCTCAAAATGTATATCTGGAAAAGATTGAGAGTCTTGGCTCCTCCTCATCTTCATGGAATTTTGCCCATAAGATAACATTTTTCCTTGACACATCAGATTGTTTAAAAGTACAAAAGTTAATTGAAGTGGAAAATATAATGAAGTCACTAGTAGGGCATCGTCATTTATCAGTCAATCCAAAATGTAAAATAGGAAGGCTCACAAATAATTGTTGAAGGTACTAGTAGGTTCTCTTTCCACTTCTTTGCTTCTGCTTCTTGGTTAAAAAATAAAGGTAGCTATGAAAGTTGATTTGCTTTATTTTTTATGGCTAATGAAGTTTTTGCTGTGTGAAAATTCAGTGGCTGGATATGCTGCTGGTATAAAAATACATGCTGTGTTTGTTTCCAAAGCTTCAGGTGAAACCCTGACAAAATATGCTGGTGCTGCGTACATGGAACTCTGGATAATGCCGAGCCTTGAAAACTCGGCATGGTCAATCATGGCTATATCTTTCATTTCGTTACTTGCCATGGCAGCAGTGTTAGCTACCTGTTTCTTTGTCCGGAGGCATCGCATTAGAAGAGAACGGCAGCAAGCTCCACGTGTACGTGAATTCCATGGGATGAGCAGTCGTCTGGTGAAAGCCATGCCGAGCCTAATTTTCACAGCTGTTCTGGAGGATAATTGTACTTCACAGACATGTGCTATATGTCTTGAAGACTACAGTGTTGGGGAAAAGCTCAGAATTCTGCCATGCCGCCACAGTAAGTCTTCTGTTACTTTTAAGTTGCATATTTTGCCAAACATCAATTTTAAGTTACAATTTTATTTTTTTTATTTTTTTATTTTTTTTTAAACTAAAAGAACTTTCTATATTTTAATTTTTAAGCAAAAACAACATACTCACAATCTGATACGTAACTTCTTGTAGTGTTTCTTCTGGTACTGTCAACTTAGTTGGGTATTGTCTACATGGTTATTAATTTTGAGAGGAATCCTGGGTTGCTTTGGGTTCCCCTCGACCCACTGCTCTGGAGGACGTCAAATGAGATGCAAATTTTTTCTGGTAAATAGTTGTCATTTCCTTTGTGCAATGGCATTCTAAGAATAGGCGTGAGATGGTTAATGGCAATTATTTGGTTTGGGATGGTCGTTTTTTTTTTTTTTTTTTTTTTTGGGTTGGGGGGGGGGGGGGGGGGTTTCTTGACAATTTTTAATGACATTTTTCAAATATGGGTTGGGTGGGGGGGTGGGTGGTGGTGATTAATTTCAAAATTAGGCTTTGTAAAGTGATGCTTGACACGCCATAGGCCGGGTGTTTCGACCCATTTACTTCACTATCTCAGTTCTAAAAATGCTATATGTTTCTTCTTGACCAACTTTTGGCAGGAAGAAAATATTGTGAAGTTTCTTTTTCTTGATGAATATGCTTCTATGTCTTTCAATTCTCTATATATAATTGGCTTTATGTAATCTGTCTTGCAAGAAGTAATAAAGATCCTCCATTCTTCTTTGCATCATAGAAATTATAGATACCAGTACAGGTATAGAACAAATATTGAAAGGAAATCACTCGTTGGTTATATGTTGAACCTAAAGTATTATGGATGTAATATTTTTGATAATGGAAAGTATTTGTAAACATATTAGTTATAATTCTACTAATGATTAACCTTTTCATCTTTCAAAATTGTAATTACTGAAGAGTTGACTGTTTATGCAATATGGACTAAACTGTACCCTTGCTGCGATTATTCTCATGAGTTATTCTTTTCATAACGAAAAAGAAAATTACATCCTAGTGCAAATTCGTGTGTACATTTAACTAAAAATAAAGAGTGTGAACTTGTATCTGCCTTCATTTGTGTTGTACTTCTTTATTCTTTATTTTCTAATTACGCTTTGGTAATTTTTCCTTAGATTTTCTGTAGTTTAGTAATTTCATGTTGGGATTTTTACAGAATTTCATGCATCTTGTGTTGATGCTTGGCTAACATCGTGGAGGACATTCTGTCCCGTGTGCAAGCGTGATGCAAGAACAGGTACTGGTGATCCACCGGCATCAGAATCTACGCCGTTGCTTTCATCTACCCCAGCTTCTTATCCTTCATCTTCCGTATTATCATCTTTCAGATCATCATTAGCATCATCCTCAGCCATACAAATAGCTCCAGCATCATTTCAATCCTCTTCAGTTTCTCATCCCCATTCCATCTCTAGCACTCCTTATAACCAGCATTTTCAATCTTCTCATCTTAGTATGAGTCGAAGCTCAGTTGACCTTAGGAACGTGTCTTCCCAAAGATCCCGTGCTGCTTATTTAGTTTCACCTCACTCATTAGGGTACCCCTCATTATCCCGTCTGAATTCCAGATACATGTCGACACATATACCCAGTATGGGTAACGCTTCGTCAAGTTATATTGGGTCATCTAGTCATCAACCTAATCCACTACATTCCAGTGAGTCTGCCACAAGCTTTTCACCATTTGCTTCGGCCCAGTCTCTTCCCGGTTGCTGATGAAACTTTAGTCAATGTGGCTAGCAATTAGGCTCGAGCTCATCCGAGGAATGAAGGAATCACGAGGTCAAATGAAGATATTAAAGACACGGTCAGATGTCGACAAATGTGGGGCATTGCATATGGCAGATGGTTCTGAAGGTGACAATGTGCCCGACTTGTAAATATTATAATGTTGATAATTTGGATGTTTGAATTCAAGGTTGTTTGCACACTGACAAAGCAATGGGAAATTCGTGCTTTACTAATTTCCTTTTGTTGTCCTTTTGGCGAGTGTTGAGGTTGTAATAGTTTCCTTTGATGTATATATTTTCAGTTCATAGAGGCATTAACACAAACTTGTCAAAATGGTCTTTGTGTTTTTCGTACCTAACTATGCTTCAATCCAGAGAAAGTTATACCTCGTTACATGTACATTAAAGTTTACATAAGGAATTATATAATGTCTCATTTGGCACTAACATTTGTCAGTTTAAAATAAAGTCAACTGTTTCATTCAATCTTTTCTCTCAACATCGTTTTCAGTAACTGTTTAACACACAAGTAGTAAACACAGTAGTAAAATATTATTTTATGAGATGCTCTTATGCTAGTTATACTAATCGTATTGTATCGGGGTTAAACACACAATTTGTAACTGAACTTGTAAGTGAAATTTTATGTTCATCCTTGATGCAGTCCCAAGTATATTGATACATTTTTCACAAGTCCTTGTTACGACTACTAAAATAAACTTTTTCAAATAAAAACACACAAAAAGTTTAAAAAAGGTTCCCATCGGGACAACCTCCCGACGTATCTATTGTTTAGCTGATTTTTCAAAAGTCCTTGTATACTAATAATTGCCTCTAATTTGAGTTCTCAATGCATTAAACAGTTTTCGTCAGTTAGTCAGATTTCAAAACAAACTTTATATAGATAATTTATTCACGCTTTTAAACAAGATGATTCAACATTTTGCACTCTATTGATCTTGAGCACACCATCTACTAGAAGCGCCCTCTTCAACGATTGTCATGTTCGTCATTCCAGATTCCTAGTCTTATTACTCTTATTCAACTGCTTGATCCAATTCCAAAAGGAATCCAAATTTGTAGAATTTTCCATCCGTGGCGGAGAAAGACGATTCTTCAGAAATACGAAACGGGAAAATTTTGCAGCATTAGAACAGACGACGAGATTGCCAACACTGCTTTTTAAGTTTATCTTGCTGATGCCTAGGCTGGGGACTTCCAATTTCTTCACATAAATCCTCAGTTAAATTCTTCCACGTTGTCGTGTGTTTTAAAAGAACAATTCTCGCGAAGAATCATGAACACGCTGCTAACTTGAGCAATCTTCTTTCCATGTTACTTTGGTCAGACCCACATACGGATGTGACAAGTTAGCCATGGTCCGTCTGTCCTGCAATTCAAAGGAAAATTTAATCATAGTTCGGATCTTATTGAAAGAACACTAATCTCCCATTCTAATCTCAGGCAATGAACATACATCATTAACTACAGATTCTGATGCTAGCTATTATCATTTTGCAATACGGTATAGATATACAGAAGAATACGTTGGTTATCAATTCAACGGTGTAACATGTAAAAAGGCAGGGTACTACAATCCAAACCTGAAGCCCGCAAAGGACTGCCGACTGCAGCAAGAAAAATAATTCTCAAATCGGCTTGATTACAACAACTCCCACAAGATCAATTTGTGCAGCTGACAAGTACTAAGCATATTCTTCTTCATCAGCAGTCTGTGGGCAGGCCATAGATTTTGTTCGATACATAGCCCTCCATTGCCATATGAAGTTTCATATTTTTAAGTACACCATAAAGTTCCTCAACCCTCGAGTTCAAGGATTTTCCAGCTGAGAATGTGTGGATCTTGTTCTTCACCTCAATCCAACTTTCCCCAGGAATTTTCTTCAAACCCCTTGTCTTTGCTGAGACTCTCACCCTTGCAGAATCCTCCCACCTCCCACCTGCAGCATATAAATTAGAGAGCAACATATAGCTACCCGTCACCTCGCAATTAAGACTAAACATCTGAGAAGCAGTCTCTTCAGCGATGTCCGTGTTTTTATGCATTTTGCAAGAGTTCAGGAGGGCTCCCCAAACGCAAGCATTGGGTTCCATCGGCATGCTTTTCAAAATGTTGCTTGCTTCCTGCAGACAGCCAGCACGTCCAAAAAGATCAACCATGCAAGCATAGTGTTCAACTTGGGGCTTGATTTGAAAGTCTCTAGTCATCTGATAAAAAATATCACGACCTTCGGTCACAAGCCCTCCATGACTACACGCAGAAAGAACGGCAACAAAAGTAACCTCGTCCGGCTTAACTCCTGCATTAACCATCCGATAGTAAGTTTCTAGAGCACTATCACCGTGACCGTGCATCCCAAATCCTGTGATCATAGTGTTCCATGAGAATATATCCCGCCAATTCATTCCTTCAAATATTATACACCCAGCCCTGAGGCTGCCACATTTCATGTACATGTTAATCAGACCATTTATCACCAAAATATCACTGTTCATCAAAAATCGGATTGCATGGGCATGGATTTCTCTACCAAGACGCAGAGCTGATAACTCAGCACAAACTGACAACACACTGGCAATTGTGATAGCATTGGCCAATACTGAATCAATCTGCATACGGCGAAACAATTCCAAGGACTCCTCGTGCCGCCCCTTTGCAGCAAATCCGTGGATAACAGCACTCCAACTTACCACATTAGGCCTTCCCATTGAATATGAATCTTCATTTTCCCACCGCAAAAACACGGAGAAAGCCTCGTCACACAAACCTGACTCAGCATAGGACGATATCAATGCATTCCAGCTTACAATACTCTTTGTTTCCAATCCAGCAAGCAGATATTCTGCTTCTTCTACTGCACCATTTTTCCCATACATATGTATAAGTGAGTTCCTCACAAACACATATTTGTCAAAACCACCCGTCATCACATACCCGTGCACAATTTCACCTTTCTGAAACCATTTGAAGTCACTGTCAGCACAGACTGATATAACAACAGCAAGCGATTCAGCAGTAGCATTAACCCCTTTCTGTCTCATCAAAACGTAAAATTTCCACGTCTTATCCTCAAACCCGCACCTAGAGAAACTTGAGAGCAACGAAGTCCATGTCACAGAGTTAGGCTCCATTCCTTCATTCTTCATCCTTGAAAACATCCAAAATGCCCTATCACAATCATGATTATTCGCAAAACCCGAGACCATGGTGTTCCAAGAAACATGAGACCTCACAGGCATTCTATCAAACACTTGACAACCATTCTCCATCAGCCCAATCTTCCCATACATTGCCAACAGTTCATTACAAACATGCAGAACATTCCCAAAACCCATTTGCAAAACATGACAATGAACAATTTTACATAACATAACATCACCCTTCATCGCACAGGCTCTTATAATCAACGGAAAACCGAACCCATCAGGCTGAAAACTAAGTGCACGCATCCGAAGGTACAATTCAAGAGTCTCACTGTATTCGAAAACCGAAATATTAGCACGCAAAATTGAGTTCCAAAATAGTGAATTAGAGAAGCAATCTTCTGACGCGGAACTAAATACTTTTCGGGCTTCGTTCAAAAGACTTATCTTCGAATATACAGTAATGACTCGAGCAGATAAGAAAGCAGAGAACAACGAAGCTGTAACTAATAGTTGTGCATGTATTTGCTTAACTGGTTTCTCGTAACTAAAATCATTCCTACCATTGATGCATTGTTGAAGAAGATTGTCCAAGTAATCGGGGTCATTACGCGAGTTTGAGCGAACTGAATCAGAAGAATAGGGGAACATCAATAAAAGGGATTTGCACAGGGCGTAAGTCGACGTGCAAGGGAAGCAGAACTTCGAAAAATGTAGAAGAATTGGTGGCATGGAAAAGAGACGCCCGTGAAGAAGAAGAACCATGAAGCGTCAAGAGTTTAACGGGTCTCTGGCGCCAAATCGTTGTATATAACGAACGTTTGGCTCTTTTATTTGCGACAAGGCTGGCTCTTTGGTTAGTGAATCCTGTGGTATCTGAGCTTCCACGGTATAAAAAATTTGTTATTTCAAGCTTCATCCAATTCCAATCAAACTCGCAATTAATCATGAAATCTCGTGCTTCCTCTCAAATATTTCAACTTCCAATCCAGATCGAGAGAACACAAATAACTTTAATTGAAGGAGGGAGGGTGAAAAATCCGTTTTGGTAAGTTTTACGCGTTTAAATTGATTTTATTAATTGTTTGATGCAGCACTAGATTCCTAGAACACCTTAATTTGGGTTTTTGTTAAATTGCTGATCTTGATAGTGTTATGATTGCACTCCTACTCTTTGTGATATTTTCTCTGCTTTCGGTTTATTGTGTTGATGATGATTTATATGGATTTTCAGCCTTCTGTTTCTTGTTACTGGAACTGTGATATGATTTTCCATTGGATTATTCGTGAGTTTCTTTTCATGTGTGGATTCTGTGCTCAAGGAAAAGAAGTTTAAGCTTCGAATGCATGATTCGTCAGGGGTATTGAAAACAATTGCTGTTCAATTTACTACGCTGAAAGTGTAAATAGCAATATTGAAGATGTATTATGGTTTGGGAATCAAGTGGCAAGGATTAAGGAAATAAAGATCCCTTAAGATCAATTTAATTGAAAATTGTTAAGAATAATGCTTAACACCTTCAGGCCCAATGATTGAACCCAACAGTTGAGCTCAAGTTTGTTTGTGACCCGGTTTGCCCCCACTTGTACAGACTCGTGTTTCGTCCAAATGCGACTTTAGTTTGTTTTAACTGGATGGATCAGATGGTGTTAAGTGGAGTCAGCTGAACCGTTGGATGCAAGTAACCTTTAATTATACTTAGTCCTAGACTTTTCACTTACCATTATGCGAGAAACTTCTAGGGTTATCTTCCTTTCTGCTCTCTATAATTTTCTCTCTCGAAAAACTCTGGTTTTTGGTTTGTAATCTCTGAATCATTAGATGTTCTTGGTGAGATCTAGTTTGTGTACTTGGTGTAGAGATTATATCTGTTCTTGGTTGAACAGTAAGGTTCGATTACTTGGTGTAATCTGTTTGTTCAATCTGTGAGGGAAAAAATAGGGTCTGAGGGCTGATCTTTTTAGATCTGTGATTTGTAAACCTTGTACTGATATTCTATTGTTGGTTTCTAGTGGATTAGAGCGTTAACCACTTTGGTGGAAGCTCAACGCGGTGACGTAGCCCATTTTTGGGTGAACATCCGGGCCTACGGACGAAAAATCATTGTGTTCTTTTATATTTTTGTGTTTTTCTTGGATTATTGGGACTGTTAATTCCAATAGTGGTATCAGAGCATCGTCGATCTGATATGTAATCCGGTTCTTTGGTTTTTGGTGCTCTTCTTAACGATCAAAGGCTTAGATCTTTATGGATCTACACCAGTAAGGGTTCGATTCATTGCTTCTGCTGGAAAGTAAAATAGTTTTGGTTTTCTCTATTTTACATTGACATACTGAGACCCCTGGATAACGAGTATCTGAACTCTTTCTTTATTTGGCGTCTAAATTACTGTTTAGTATATATATATATATATATATATACACACACACACACACACGAAACCTCGGTGGAAGCCCTCTTTGATATGACACACCATTTAATTGGTAAATAAGTTAAAGGTAGGTTCCATATATTTAATGATTTACCAATTAAATAATGTGACATGTCACTAATATTTAACATAAGTTAAGCATCGGTGTTTAGAAGATATATATGTGTGTGTGTGGGGGGGGGGTG
>NW_019227325.1:99679-105668 GCF_002742605.1 Olea europaea var. sylvestris | reverse complement strand
AAAAAAAAAGGGAAAAGAAAGAAAGAAAAAAAATAGAAATTTTTTGTCAACGTGTTAGGAATTAAGTGGTCTACATTATTAGGTTTGAATTCCTCAATTTTGAAAGATAAGTAAAAAGTTACTTATTGTCAAGTTATGTTTGATTTTATAATTGTTAAATTGTTAGATTAAATTTAATTTTATTAAAGAGGTTAAGTATAATAAACTGTGAAATTGAGTAAAGTGAAAGAAAAACTAGTTTTAGTGATTAAAGAGACTGTAGAAATCGCTTAAACGTGAAATTGTTAAGTTTGGGTATTGCCTATTTAATTATTGAAATTATTTAAAATAATTAATTGTTTATTTAAAAATTATATCGTATTTCAGGCGACGATACTAACATTAGAACAGCTTACCAACTGGAGTGATTTTGCGAACATAGTACTGGGAGTGGAAAATATAAATATTTTTAAAGTATTTATAAATTAAGTTTATTGTTAAAGTATGTTCAATTATATGCAATTATGTATTCAAATTACACGGTTATTATGGAAATATCTTTTATTATGATCCATGTGGATTTTAAAGATTGTATACGGTACATTGTGAATTGGAATATGAGGTATGATTTTGAGATCGACCAGAAAAGTACCCGTAATTATATATTTCTTTTAGTTCACTGAGGGGCCTTGGCCGTGTTCTATGTTACACTGAGGGGTCTTGGACTGGAGATGAAGGGATCTTAACCGTGTACATATAGTTCACTGAGTGGGCCTTGGTCATGTTCTAGAATTGATTATCAGAGGTCTTTGAGATCGACTTTCTTTCACGGAAGAGCCAAAGGCTCGTGGCGAAAGTTCTTAGCCCGAGAGGCGGATTACAGATTTTAGTCAAATGATACATTTTTGGTGAATCACATGTGATGTGATGAGATGATGGTATAGATATCAGCTGATTACTATATCGTAGATGTGAGATGATATTTTACGACCTTATGTTAATATTTTACTTTTGGTTATAATTACATGATGTAATCTTGTAAATTATTAAATGATATATTCCATTTTCAATAGAAATGTAAAATTGAAAAAGTATAATTATTTTCGAACTTCTCCACTCGTTGAGCTATCAACTCATATATTTTCCCACGATTTTTCCTACAGGTAGAAATTGATCATTTTTAGCTGGAAGAGCCTAATGATTTTGAAATAAGAGTCACACGACATGTTGAGTGTTATAAACTCATATTGATGAGGTATAAAGTAAATAATTTGGGTCCATCTCATTATATTTTACATAACATTTGATTTTGGCGCATTTTTTGAAATAACTCATAGTTAGCTTGGTGATAAATTTGACATCTAGTCAGCATCTATTATCGGCGCACGTCACGTTTCGGGTCCACTAGGATGATTTGGGATGGAGCGTGTCATGCATCATATTTGATAAACAAGTGCCCCACAAAATCCTTGAATTATGACACTCCTGATCATGTTTGGAGTGGTCACCTGTTGATTACTCAAAACTGAAAGTTTTTAGTTGTGCAGCTTATATACACCAAAATGAGGGTAAACTTGAACCTAGACCAATTAAAGGCATTTTCTTAGGATATGGTAAGGGTGTAAAAGGTTATAGAATCTGGGTTATGGATAAGGGAGGTTACAGAGTCATAATCAGCGGAAATGTAATTTTTAATGAAATGGACATGCCCTGTACTAAAGAAAAAGCACTTGCAGCCCCTCAAATAAGTGAAAATGATTCATATCTTCAATCTGAAATCTCTCCACCCATCTCAGATCTTGAAACTAATGACCAGATTGAGGTGGAAACTCATGAACAGGAAATAGCCCCTGAACCTGAATTTGAACATGAGATTGATCCTGAACTTGTTCCACCAATAAATCCCTTAGAAGACTATCAACTTGCTAGAGATAAATGAAGGAGGGAGATAAGACCAACTGTGAGATATAATGAATTAGATTTTGTCACTGCCCTAAAGTTTGATACTTTTATAAAAGGTCTTGACTTTAATAGGAGTGAATATGATCATTGCTTCTATTATAAAGGTGGTGGAGGTCCTGATTCTTATTATCTTTTGCTTTATGTTGATGATATGTTATTTGTTGGGTGTGATGTAACAGAAATAAACAATATTAAGCAAAAATTAAAACAAGAGTTTGAAATGAAAGACCTATGATCAGCTAAAAGAATTTTAGGAATGGAAATTAGGAGAAATAGCAGTGACTGCACACTATTTCTAACTCAAGATTCATATATTTCCAAAATTCTATGTAAATTTGCTATGGATAATGTAAAAGAAGTTACCTCACCACTTGGCAGTCATTTTAAATTCTCTACTGAACAGTGTCCTAAAACTGAGATAGAAAGAAATAGGATGGATAAAATCCCTTATGCAAATGCTTTAGGTTCAATAATGTACATTATGATTTGCACAAGGCGTGACCTTGCTTTTGCTATAAGTGTATTGAGTAGATATATGAGTAATCCTGGTGAACAACACTCGGAAGGCATGAAATGGCTACTTAGATATCTGAAAGGAACTTCAAAATTAGGACTAATCTTTGGAAAAAGGAAAACTCGGATTAAACTAAATGGATTTGTAGATTCTGATTTTGCTGGTAATTGTGATAATAAAAAATCAACATCTGCATATATCTTTACTTTAAATGATACCTGCATAAGCTGGAAATCACAACTGCAAAAGATAGTAGCTCCGTCTTCTACAGAGGCTGAATATATTGCAATCACAGATGCAGTTAAGAAATGTATTTGGTATTAGAGCCTATTAAACTCCAAGGAGTGATTCGATCCTTCTCAAATTGATACATATCATCACAAGTTCAATACACAAATAGTACTCAACAAATGAAGACAATTGCAAATCAAAAATTTCAACCTAAGTCAGAAATGGCCGGGTTTTTTAATATACTCGTGTCGAATCACTCCTTGGAATTTTTGATTTGCAATTGTCTTCATTTGTTGAGTACTATTTGTGTATTGAACTTGTGATGATATGTATCAATTTGAGAAGGAAAACTTGCCATTTCATTTTGTTCATAATTTCTTATCAGATTGTTCGAGAACCCTTTATAAGTTTTTGATATCAATCCCCAGATTAAAGATGCCTGCCTCACAATCTAGGAAAATGTAAAGAGATAAAATCTCATATCGAATAAGGATGAAAATATAGACCAACTTATAAGGTCTTGGATTACTCTTTTTAACAAGGTTGACATTTTAAAATGGAACATCAAATCTTAACATGGTATTAGAGCCTATTAAACTCCAAGGAGTGATTCGATCCGATTAAAACTCAATAAATAAGAAACGAGCCACCATCTTGTGGAAGCATGTTAAGGGATAAAATTCAACATCGAAAAAAGATGAAAATAAAGATCAACTTATAAGGTTTTGGGCTACTCTCCTTAATAAAGTTGACCTTTTAAGATGTAACCCTAAGTCTTAATATGGTATCAGAGTTCATTAAACTCCAACGAGCGATTGGATCCGATTAAGACTCAATAAATAAGTATATGCATTTCAAGATTGATTAGGAATAAAATCTCACATCGATTAAAGATGAAAACACAGACCAACTTATAAGGTTCTGGACTACTCCTCTTAATAAGGTTGACATTTTAAGATGGAATCTTAAATCTTAACTGTATTGTTAGTCATTTACTGTCTTTTCTCGATACAATATCCTCTATTAGAATTTCTGTTTTGTCCAAATGTTATATTCTTGATTTATATTTCTGGTTTTACTTCATATGTTAATTATGTTTTGAATCGCAGAGAACATAGATAGTTACTAGTTTTCATCTTCCAGTGCATAAAAATGTTGATTCTTCATTAGTGAAAAATGCATTGAGTGCACTGCTGAACACAAGGTGCAGAATATTAGTGCTCGAGTTCATAAGATAGTAAGTTCGTTGTATCGCCAGGATTGTTGTAAGAATTTTAAGATTGATAAATGGAACTTTTTCGAGTATAGAGTCACCAAAGTCACTTGCAATGCCTAATTTAAAGATTTTGAAGCTCAAGAATTTTTGCTTTTTCGGATGGTAATTATAAGGGGGAGATTTTTATGGGGTGTCCGAATCTTGAAACTTTGGTTTTAAACAGGTGTTGGGTTAGGCCGATTGAAGAACTCAAGGTTTTAGAGGTGAATTGCTTGAAACTTAAAGTGATAAGGTATTGGAGGAGTCCTTGGGGATGTTATGATAAATGTATGATCAGTGTGTCTGAACCTCGACATGACACTTTTGAATTCTAGGGTCGTCTTATAAAGCTCCCGTTTGGTCCCCATTTTTTAAAATTAAAATGGGCGAAATAGTATTTTTTTGAATAATGAGTGGTTGAAAAAAAAGGTAAAGTTTTTTATTTATTATAATATTATTTTATGGAAGATTGTGTGATCGAAAATAAGAGAGAGAAAAATGAAATTTAATTGATATATGCTATCCGAAATCTTGTGTGGGAATTGAATCGCGGAAGAGAATGAGAAAAATGGCAGAAACTTTTATGAGTATTCTTGGCAGACTATGTACTATGAAGTCCCCTTCCTATCAGTGAAGATGACTTAAGTATTTCCAAATCAATCTTTTATGTGCCTTTGAGGCCAAAAAGTAAAAGTATTAACAATCAGAGTTTGATCATTGGTTTAAATAATGAAAAAACAGTTTCGAATTAATTGTTCCAATGGTCACTGAACTTAGAAAGAAAAATAATCCCCTTTATTTCTTTTTCGCTAAGAATCCCTCTTTTTTCCAATCTAGTTCCCCACACGACTTTCATCGAATACGGCTTTCCGCAGAATTCTTCAAATTTAGCTCTTAATACTGGATCATTCAAGTTAGGTTTTTTTGTTATTGGGCGTAAGACTGAGAGAAATAAAAAAAAAGAATCTTTTTAATGAATCGATCCGATCACACCAATCTTGCTTGGACAATGGAAAGAGCCATAGGTTTATGTCTTTGATTAGTCACTAAAATTCAAAATGTTGAGTTTTGGTCACTGAAATTAAGTTCAGGCATTCAATTGTTCACTGAAATTTAAAATGTTGAGTTTTGCCTACTGAATTTGAAAATGTTGTACGTTACTCATTAGGATAAATGCTGAACTTTGAAAAATGTCAAGTAAATAATATAAGTTTTAAAACTTTTCACTAAGTTATAAAATGGAATATGTACTTAAAAATTAAAATATTGAAGCAACTTAGAAGATTGTAATATTTAATCAATAAAATTTCTATGAGCTCCCAAAATAAAAAATTTACGTAGCAAGTTTCAAAATGAAAATTATAAAAGGTTCTAAAATTTAATAGAATAAAAAAATTGAAGCATAATAACGAGTATGTTAGCAACAACCAAGAATTATTATTGTACTAACTTTAGATTTTTATAAAATAACACGATTTGTGTAATTAATTATCAATTATGAACATGAGTCAAATAAAAAAAAATATGTGAATAGAGTTAGAAAAACTACTTTAAGAGAGTCGTGATAATTGCTATCCTAGAGTTGTGTGGCATCCCCTTTGTGCCGGTATTTTTCAGCATTGCACAGCTCCAAGATAAAACGTTTATAGATCGCAATTGATTTTCCTTATATGAGCACAATCATAGGGAGAAAAAGAACAAGTCCTTATTAATTGCCAAAATTTATAGAAGAAGATATTATGAATTGACTAGAAAATAGTATGAAAACACTAGAGAGTATTTTCCATGTGTTTGATTTGTTGTGTGTAAAACAATGAGAAATTCACATCCTTTTATAGTAGAAAAACTCAACTCTCTCATAATGAAAATTAATCAAATTCAACATAAGTTACAAATATAATAATGAGATTAAATTTTTGTATTGAATCTAAAAATTAAAATAAAAAACTGAAAAATTAAAAAATGAAAACTGAAAAATGAAATTTAAATGTTAATTTTTAAAATTTATTCTAAACATATTCTTAAAGTTTTATTTGTTTTTGTCGATA
>NW_019227325.1:91183-94487 GCF_002742605.1 Olea europaea var. sylvestris | reverse complement strand
TTAAATTTTAGTGAATAATTGAAGATAGAAACATAAGTTGGGTGACCATTGGGACAATTAACTCCATTTTTGGTGGGCTATAGCCTGGCAAGGGAAGACTGCTCTCTTCCCAATTAAAACCGTTTCGTTCCAATTGATGGAAATCAGCCTAGATTCAAAATTTTCTTCAGCACCAACAAAATTCTCTAGATTTTAGGGGAAAACATTGCTTCGATTAATAGGATTTCTTGTTATTTGCTAAACCCTTTTAAAGTTCTTGATTTTAAGCAATTTCGTGATCAGATAATTCTATAACCCTTTCAGAGTTTTCGATTTCAAGCAATTTCTTGATCAGATTGTTCTATAACCCTTTCAAATTTCTCGATTTTAGTTGCCAGATCAAGAATGGCTGCCAGAAATACCAAGAAAATAAGAGAAACGTCGGATTCCGACCACCTCAGCTGTTTACCAGACAGTATTCTTAGTCATATACTGTCTTTTCTTGACACAAAATCCGCTATTAGAACTTCTGTTTTGTCCAAACGTTATGCACTTGTTTGGACTTTACTGTCAAATCTTGATTTCAAATATTCAGGCACTGATATTACTGGTTTTACTTCATATGTTAACCATGTTTTGGATCGCAGGGAACACAGCATAGTTACCAGTTTTCGCCTTTCATTGCATAAAAATGTGGATTCCTCATTCGTCGAGAAATGCATTGAGTATGCGGCTGCACACAAGGTGCAGGATTTGAGGGCTCGAGTTTGTACTAAACCTAAGTCTGTTGTATTGCCAGGATTGTTGCTTAATTTGTCGTGTTTAAGAATTTTAAGATTGAATAATGGGACTTGTTGGAGTATAGAGTTACCAAAGTCACTTGCATTGCCTAATTTAAAGGTTTTGAGGCTCAAGAATTTTGCATTTTCTGATAGTAATTATAATGGGGAGATTTTTATGGGGTGTCCGAATCTTGATACTTTGGTTTTAAACAAGTGTTGGATTAGGCCAGTCGGTGAACTCAAGGTTTTGGAGGTGAATTGCTTGAAACTTAAGAATTTGGAGATAAGGTTTTGGAGGAGTCCTTGGAGATGTTTTGATGAATGTATGATCAATGTGACTGCGCCTCGGCTTGATACTTTTCGATTACAAGGTCACCTTGTTAAAGTGAATTTCAAGGAGTCTTTGGTTTGTTTAGAGAAGGCCTCTATCGATTTGTTCTATCCTATGTCATGTGTAATGGTGGATACATGGGAGAGAAGGCAAAGGATGTCAGAAACTTTTATAAGTATGCTTGGCAGACTATGTATTGTGAAATCTCTCTTCCTATCGACAAAGACGACTGAGGTATTACTGAATCAATCTTTATTTATTTTTGAGGCCTTAAGGAATAATCGAAGCAAAATCAAAATTTGATAATTTACTTTGGTATCATTATTTAAAGATTTCATTTAAGATTTTGGAAAGAGAATAATCTAATTGCATTCAAGTTTAAATCATGAAAAAAAAAGAGAGTTTTCTTTCAGTTTTTTTTGCTTTCTGTTATGTTATGTTCTACTGGAATTGTGTTTATCATTTGAAAGAGTAACTGAAATCATATTATAGAATTATGTCATATATAGAAGAACTATTCTGTTTCTTGAAAATTTCGTACTTTAAAGTGATTTGTATCTCTACTTCTCCTAGGTTTTGTCTGCTGTTTCTGATTTAAGAAAACGTGCACCTCTTACCTTTGACAATTTGAGGTATATAAGGTTCACAGCTGAGAATAAACATTCAGAGAAGTGTATAACTATCAACGAACTTGCACAGTTATTGAAGAGTGCAAAGAATGACTATTTAATGCTCCGTGATTCTAAGGTACGGTTGTTGTCTCTTTAGCTTAATATTATGTCTTGTAGCCTACACTTAATAAACCAACCTTATGACAAGATTTGAACTCATTAGTGCATATTTGGTACATAGTATTAGACATAAATTGAAAATATAATAAACAAAATTTTAGCTTATTGTTTATTAATTTTGTCCGGTCCTCTCCACCAAACAAGTCATTAAATTTCATCAATCATATATTTTGAGAATTTCAGATTCGTCAAATTTAATGTGCAATACGTTATTTTGGCAAGAAAAAGCTAATAGTTAGCGTAGCATACAAGAATTTTCAGTAAGGTCACATATAATATGCAATGCTGGAGAGGATTGCAGAGTACAAATGACCAGATTTTCCTTATTCTTGTTCCTTAATAGAGTCTTGTTGTGTACCAGACATGCTTTAATTGTTTATTTTGACTTGTTTAGTCTGATTCCAAAACTCTATCCTTTCATAGGATTCAAAGAGTTGGAAGACCAAACCTAAGCGAAATTCGAGCTACACTGCTATACGTGCAGGTGTCATCTCCTACTTGCTTGATAGCTGTCCTGCAGCAGAAAATGTAATTGTCGAACTACCAAAGGTATTTCTTCTCGAATGAAAGGCAAGCCAAAAGTCGAGGAAATCAATGTTGTGACTAACACCGATAATTCTCTCTCTTTTTCAGGCATCAACAGACCAATAAAAGGTAAGGTATATGTTTACATAGAAAATGGTCAAGACCGGATAAAATATTGATGATCTTTTTTTGCCTTTATTTCTTGTCGAGCTAGAAAGAGAACTATCAATATTGGTGCCAAAATATGTGTATCTTTTTGTCCCTGGAAATTGTTGAAATCATAAAATATGTACTTGAAGTTGAAGTTCAGCAAATTTCTGTGTTTGTTCGCAAAGGATTTATTTGTTTTTGTTGATATTTGAGTATTTTTGAATGCTTCAGTGGATGTTATACAAGTTCTTTGCAGATTTTGAGCTTAACAAATCGAAAAGGGGAAATTTCATAAGCAAATAATGCATTTGGTCAATCAATTTTCGCTAAGCAAAAATTGGTTTTCGCTTGTTTTAGTCAATCCTTCATTTGCTCAACCTTTTAGCCTTAATGTTATGTTTGGCACGATGGATTAAATGTGAGTGCACAATAATAAGGATTATTGTTGTTCATAACTGAACTCAGTCGTGCTTGACGTGATGAGGAAATATGGGCATTGAAACTTGTCTTGTGCATACAGTGCCCTTCGGGTACAACTCGTGTGTCGATGTGGTAGGTGCTTGCGCTGCAAACTTGAGAGGCATGTTCAGGTCCCCTGCCAACACGGGCTAATAGCTGAATGACGTTGTCCCCTCCCCCTGATGCTTGGAAATTTGGTTGAAGACTGCTTATGTTAATCCAAGGTAGAATGACTTTCCTTAGGCTCTTAGGGGCTTAAGGGTCACGCGGGGATGGAGTTTTTTTTT
>NW_019227325.1:51908-87520 GCF_002742605.1 Olea europaea var. sylvestris | reverse complement strand
TTCGCATTTTTACCTAAATTCGATGATAAATTCTTAAATTAATTCTAAATCACGATCTTCCAACATTTTGGATTCCAAGAACTCGATACTTTAAACCTCCAAGTCTTTTACGGTATTCTCCAAAATTAAGACTACATCGGTGGGTGTGCACCTTTTTTTAATTAAATCAAGAAACCAATTCTTAAACTGGACAATTGAAAAATCAAGAAAAATAATTCTCTCTTCTTCTCTCTCCAAAATTTGAACACCATGAAATTATATATTATGAATGTTGTATAATTCCATTTCATATGATGTCTAGGATCCATCTAATCTCTATTTATAGAGATAGAAGAGTTTCAATCCTTATACAATAATAATTACACATTTAAATAGCAATTCTAATTAAAATCAAAATCAAAATCCAATTAGTTTACATTTAATTACATGTGCAATCCTATAACGTTAATTACAATTATAAATAAGTTTACAACTTTCGTAGTAATTACAACTAAGTACAAAGCTTTATTGTAATTACAATTAAGCCCGAAACTATTATAATTACCATAATTAAGTTCCAATACTTCATGAAGTTACCATAAGGACCTGATCGGACATATATTATCCAAACTCCAATAATCAGATCATGTTTAGTCGACTTTAGACCACCCAGTCTTTGTTTCTTCCACTAAAGGCAAAAGATAGAACTCTCGAGATATATAAGATCACAAAAGTCAATAAATATTTAATACTTTCTTCTGACCTGCTGTATATGTATTTTATTCCTATCCGAGATCCGATAATTAGATACGAACACTAATGACCGTTTTACTTCTCTAATTATTCTCACTAATTTAAGTTTCATTTTCTTCAACGGTCCTGTGAACTAATCACAAATGTCGAAGTTTAGCCATCGCTAAACATTGAGCTCAGATTTTAACTGTTCAACAGAAAATATTCAAGTAGTCACTCTACTCATTTTTCAGGTCGACGATTTCCGACATGAATTCATATTTTCTACTCCGCTCATTCTAAACTTCCCAACTCATCGAGATATTTGACCAATCAAATTGATCTCACCCATTGATGAATAAAAAAATCATTAAAATCACGAAAAAATATGCATAATCTTGTCCAAGAATTTAGATGAAATACACAGCGGTCTAGTGGAATTTAATTCTCTGCATATTCATGCTATATAATTAAATTCAACACGCGGTCCGTTCAATACACTCCAAGTGTACCAGGGTCATCTTTAACTATTTCTGTGATAAGGACAAATCATAAACCTAAATAGTGAATCAATCAACACTACAACCTTCTAGTACACGATGCCAACACTTGTACATTGATTGTGAACAAATTATTTATGACCAAAATATGAATTGTGTCAAAGTGTACTTCTCAATGCAAGTATCCAACTTATATAATTTCAAGTACTCATAGGCACTTTAATTTGTATGCTCAATAATAAATAATGCAATAAAACCACAATTTATTTATTATAAATGATTATTTTATCACAACAAAATATATTATATGGACACACACACAACCCAACAAAATCCGCATGTATAGAAGTATGCATGTGCACTCCTAATTTACATCCACATCCATACACGTGAAACTGTTCATTTCTACATGTATTTGCTCTTTATTACTTTGAGCATGCTTTGCTAATCCTAAACAAAAAGTAAATTAGCCCTTTTCCCAAACATGTCTCAGCGATCGAAGAAGGAGCCTGTTCGGGAGTCATTATTTCCCTCAAAAAATTGATTTTTTATTCATTATTTCACTATTCCAGCCGTCAAATATGAATTCTTCTTTCACAAATGGACCCCAATTTTCTCCTAACAGTCAAAAAAATCAATTCTCAAAAGCACTCACAAACAGGCTCAAGATATTTAGGTGGATTTTTAGCGCAAAAACCTACTTTTTGAAAACTAAATGCTGCCAAAAATCATACACTTGAAAAAAATAAGGCTCGCCCATTTGTTCAATTCAATTTTAGCTTTAAGGGCCATCTTTACTCACTAAAATAATTCAAAATTAACCAATTAATCCTCGCATTTTCACGAACAGAATATCTACAATCCCATGATCATAATTTTCAACACTTAGCTTAAACTATCCAAAGAAAAAAAAAAAAGACAAACATTTGACAAAAATACAGTGCATCTTAATTGAACTATGAACAAAAAGGAGCAAAACGAAGAAAATAGAGTTGTTCGAAATGGGGGGTCACAGTACCTGGAGAAGAAAAGCAGTGGCGTTGCTGCTGACAATGCGTCGGAACAAGAATATTATACGATGATGCTTTCCTGATTATACTAAAATTTCTGTGTAATAATGATTCGACGATTGTAGAGAGTGACAAGGAGGAGGTAGTTTTACGGTACAACATCAGGGATGCACTCTAGCGAAGGTCAATGAGGCGGGTCTGGATTATAACCTAGCCCGTTTAGCCAGGGCCAAGACCGAGATAGTAATGAACAATTTAAGATCCGACACTAGTAATTGGAAGTTGGACCGTTCTTCGCGTATAGGGGAGTCATTTATAGAGGTCGGCAAGGACAGATACAAGAGCAGACTCGCACAATTTTTTTTTTTTTTAATCAACAGTGAGGGGGCCTGTAAGCCCCCCTATAGAACAGTGTCTTGTATGCAGGGCATTGTTCTTGGAAGTTGAATGGAACTTTAACTTGCGACTAGTCAAATCTAGCCTCTCTCAGTGCTCGACCACTGTTCAAACAAAATATTATTGAAGGCTGTCATTTCTCAGAATTGGTTAGACGAAATTTGGACACTTGAATTATCAAAAAAAAAGACTATTTATCAAGAATTCGATTTCCCCCACCAACACCTTTTCGGTCGAGCTTGTCGCACTGAGCTTGTCTGGTGCGATTTATCTGAATTGTGTGGTTTGTAAGCTATTATATCAGTTTGAGAGTTTACCTAGTGCATATCGAAAGGGTAATGACTGCAGGTTTCCCGTCATAAAAAAAAAAAAAAGCAAAAAAGGAAAAAGGACTATTTATCAAGGAGGAGACTTTTACTATTAGTTAAGTTTTAGCCCAATGGTTTTGAGGCCAATTCAAAAAATCATCTTGAGAAACCCTATACTTATTGTTAGCTAAAATATAGCAGATGAATAAAATACGAAAATCGAATAATTCAATCATAAATAGTACTAATCTATCTTTAGCATTCCAAAAAATTTGACATGTTGAAGTATTCACACAAGTTTCATGAGCATATCATATTTGGGGACAGAGAGAAATGAGATTACTCCATTGAAAGGTCCATTTTTTTTTTACAAAAAAAACCAATCATATCCATCGTTGTCCAAAATTTTCAGTTGTTTCTATTCAACGTCTAAAATCATTAATATAACTAGAACTAGTTGTCCTTCAATGCTTTCTCTTTGAAATTTTTGTAAAAAAATAAAAATAAAAATAATAAATAAATATCATAATGTTAATGCATTACGAATCAATTTTTCAATATCTCTCTGTTTGAGAGAGAATAATGAAGAACATCAACAACTTGTTATATCCTATCTCTCATGCACTACATACAACTAGTGGATATGAGTGTTTCAAGTACTATCCTCGTGTTATGCAAGAGTGTTCGATGAACCAATTTCTTGGAACTTGGAAGGCTTATAATCGTGTTACCTTTCTACATGTTTTTTGCAACTACTATAGCAAAATGATGAATAGGAAATCTCCCTACATCAGATAATATTCATGAAGGCAATAGCAACTTGTTAGGTTATACTTCTCCTATCTATCATAGACTACGTACAACATTACTCTCACAAGAAAAAAGTATATTTCTCTCTTCATCTTATAAGTTAGCTTATAAGTCCACCCAAACATGATGTTCACAACTATAGAACTATGAACAATGGAGAGAATAATTACGATCAAACATTTCAACAATAACTCTTGTTGTTTCTCAAATTTTGTAGAGTAGATTAAATAAAGTAACATTTTTTTTTTCTTTACATTATATGACACGCTTTTTTGGTTCCTAAATACTATTCTAACGGTTGACTTCAAAACGGAAATTGAGTTCAAAGAATAGCACCAAGTGAGGATGAAGTTTCCACGAATAGAAGCAAATGCTTCAACAGATTGTTTCAAAACCCAAATGGTTTGTGGAGAGTATGCCATATAAGGATCTTGGTGTTTCAACCAGGTACATGTTTATCAAGTCAAAAATGTTAGAAGAAACAATTTTTGGTGGGCTAATCATGGTTCTTCTTATCGCAAGTTTCTCCTTCAAATTGCTTTTGTGCCCTATATTTTCATCTTGTTTGAGAGTAATTAGAGTATTTTATTTGCCTAATCAAAGTATCAAGATAAATAATTGACAAGAAGTAGGATTGACGACATTTTCTTTGTGCATTGCAATTTGCAACCAATATCACAGAAGTTCTATGAAGATGAACATAAAGAGGGATTGGGATTAACAAAATGTCGGGATCTGTGTATTATAAGCTTTTCAACTTTATTTATATTTTAAAACATGGTTCTATATGATATTTAAATGATAATAGAATTTTTTTTATTTTTAAATGTTTTGTGGGTGAAGATAATATTAACTTGGATGAGAACACTTGTATTGAACAAGCAAAACTTTCTCATGACGAGCCAAAGTTAGGTGACTCCAATACTAATAGCTTCTGTTGTTATGCCATTATATGTTTGTTTTTGTTGTTATTTTAATACGGTTGGTTCTATGGACCATTTGTAGTTTTGTGATTATTGTCATTTTATACCCTTTTTGTTATTTTTGCATTGGATATATAACGCTTTCAATTTTGTAACTCATGTTCAAGATTTGAAATGAGATAAAATCAGAAAAGTGAACCCAATTTCAGCTGAGTCCCAAAAAAAAAAAAAAAAAAAAAAAAAGAGTTTAATTTTAAAAGTCAATGCAACCCAAGAATTTCTGGTTTGGATTAGTTTCCAGCTATGTAGATGTCATGAAGCATCTCATCCCTCGATGGCATCTTGAAAATTCCTCCGGTTCATCAAGATTCTATATTTTAACTGACATTTAGAACCCTAATTTGAAGATTGTGGAAAATCGACATTGGAGGTTAAGCTTTTACAAATAAGAAGTGACTAAAATAAACGAGTCAAAATATTGATCAATTATGATAACTTATGAGTATACTCTCGGGGCATAGTCCAGTGGTGTAAATGATAGAAGTGATATTATCTCATACATTGCCGGCAGTCGCAGTGTGGGGGTTTGATTCTTAAAACATGAAATTAGACTCCTTGTAAGTGTAGTGTATAGACAGCTTTTATTTCCTGACCTGATGTGGCACATCCTGCAATTTACCCCCCTCACAAAATTCTAGGGACGAGTTAGTGGAGACCCTTGAAATTGAGGTTCAACCTTTGAATATGTAGCAATAAAATAATGTCCTTTTGTCCACACATCAAAATTAAAAACGAATGTTTCAACTCAGGAACCATTTGTAAATCCCATAAAATTTTCAGTAATTAATAAATTTTAAGAAAATATTTTTGATGACTAATTTATTATACATTTTTTCCTTTTTTTTCTTTTCCACTTGAAAATGCGAAGTCAGTCAACTGAAAATGACCTCCGATGAACTCGAGTCGCACCAAGTTAAAATACCGATTGCCGTTTGCACAAAACCACAAAACACTCGCATAAGAACAATCAATTGCTGAGATAAATCTTGTCTGCTCCAACAAGGCAACAACGGATGCCTTGGAATTCGCTATATTTATACTCGCATAAAAAGCTTCTTCGCGCTGGGATCAAACGAATTGTAGAGAGGTAATTCACGTTCTTTGTTTCTTATGCTTTTGGGGTTTTTCGCTTCACGCCTTACTGCTTGAATTTTCTCCTCCGTCGTGCTCTTCTGTTTCCAGTTATTGAAAATTTTGTGCGCCCACGTGCAGTTTTTTTAAGGGAAAAGTGAGTGAGAATTATGGAGTGGAGTAGAAACTTTTGACCAACTATCTTGAGATTAAAATTGAATATAAGAGAAATGAAAAATTGACCTAAACTCCACGTTGAATTTTTTCAGAGGTATATTAATAATGGAATTGAGCTTCACAACAATATTTGACCTTGTTGTCTGGATTACCCAAATTGGTATGTTTATGTAGCTGTAGCCAAAATATGGGCTCCAAGCAGTATTTGGTTTTTGAGAAATTTATTTGTGCCGTTTTTTTAAATTGATTTATTTGAGATGATCATCTCTTAAGTGTAGATGAAGAAGGAAAAAATGCATTATGTTTATGTAGTTTCTATATGGAATAATATGTAGCATGCAAATTATTATTAATATTAATATTATTATTATTATTTTTTTGGGTTTTCTTAAACCGTATTTAATATTAGGGATTCCCAAGACCTTGTTGTAGTCAAATCACTTGTACTTTTTCAGCTCCAATGTGCAAGAACTCAATCGCCATTGGTGAAATGGGGCAAAAAACCCACACAATAAGTTGCAAGATTCAATTGATCAAAATAACAGAAATTAAACTTGCAGAAAGTAAGGAACACAACAAGATTTTTCGGCCGAAACCCCAGAGATTTAGTGACTAAGCACCTAATTCCCTGTTGAGCATCCAATCGAAAGTGAATATTGCTCCGTTGCACTAAAGCCTCAAAAATAGGCAATCGAAGGTTACAGAGTTCAACCACTACAAGAATACACAGAAAAGAGACTTATCTCTTCAAAGGAACCACAGATTTGCCTCAGACCCACAACGAATCAACAGACCAATTCCCTAACCTCAACACATGAGGACTCTAAGTATCACTCAAGAATATACAAGTATTCAGTGGTTAACAGCCTTCAAAATACACATCGAATGAGACGATTGATTACAAGAAAAATAGGGAAACAGAAAACCCTAACTCAAGATAACAGAAGAACTCTCTCAAACCTCACTCGAAAAGTCAGACAAAATGAATAGTCACCCTGCCAAACGAAGCATCAAGTCCCTTATATATCACCAGAAAAATGTAACCCTTCATCCAACGGTAGGAATAGAGCCAGGTGTCATCATCAGGCAGAATGTCACTTATAAAGTCTCATTTTCATAACACGTTTTAATGGGCTGAAAATATGGGAGCAACAATACTATGGTTCGAATTACAACAATCTCCACCTTGCTACCATATTTTCAGGTTCAGTGCAGCTAGGAGGTAATATCACTTTCTCCTTTCATTTGTTCCAAGTACTTGCAATCTATCTCATAGAATCAATAGATAATGTCTTCAATCAGTTTTTAAATTTGTTCAAAGGTATTATCTTTATTCCCATATCAGATGAGTTATACTGTGTAGGTACTTTACCAATTTTCAAAACACTTTTTGAAATAATGTCTCTCATAAAATGATACTTAATGTCTATGTGTTTAATCCCATCATGATACATGGGGTTTTTACTAAGATATATAGCACTTTGATTATTAGAATATAGCGTTGCATTTTCATCAACAAATCCAAGTTCCTTAAGTAATTCACTTAGCCATACTCCTTCTTTAAAAGCATCAGAAGCAACAATGTATTCTGCTTCAGTTGAGGATAAGGCTACAATTTTTTGTAGTTGTGATTTCCAACTGACTATTGTTCCACATAAGGTGAAGAAATAAGATGAAGTTGATTTTCTATTATCCTTATTTCTAGCAAAGTTAGAATCAGCAAATCCCTTTAAAGTTACCCCTTCTTTGTTCATTTTAAACACAAGACCCAAGTTTGCAGTACCTTTCAAGTACCTCAAGAGCCATTTTAAAGCATTCCAATATTCTTCCTCAAGGTTACTCATAAACCTACTCAATATGCTAATACTAAAAGTAAAATCAGGTCTAGTACATACCATCAAGTACATCACAGAACCAATAACATTTGCATAAGGTACTTTTGACATTTTATCATATTCTTCAAAAGTTTTGGGACAGAGATCAGAGGTAAGCTTAAAATGATTTGCAAAAGGCAGAGACACAGATTTACTGTCAAACATGTTGAATTTTTTCAAAATTTTTATCACATAATCATACTGATTCAGAAATAACATATTTTTCTCTTTATCTTTATAAATTTGCATGTCAAGAATCTTTTTAGCATTTCCAAGATCTTTCATCTCAAATTCAGATTTAAGTTGTTGCTTAATTTCAAATTTATCACAACTTGCAAGCAACATGTCATCCACATAAAGTACAAGATAAAGAGAACGTTTACCTCCTTTACCTCTACAGTACAAACATGTATCATAGTTGCTCCTTTGAAAACCAAGTTTCAATACAAAAGAATCAAATCTTTTGTACCACTGTTTAGGAGCCTATTTTAGGCCGTATAGAGAGTTCTTTAACAGGCACACAACATTTTCTGAATTTCCTTTCACAAACCCAACCGGTTGTTTCATATAAATTTTCTTCCAAATCACCATAAAGGAAGGCAATCTTAACATCTAACTGGTCAAGTTCCCATCCAAATTGAGCAACTAAAGCAATTAAACATCTGATTGTAGTGTATTTAGCTATAAGAGAAAATATTTCAGTGTAATCTTCACCTTCTTTTTGTGTAAATCCCTTTGCAGCTAATCTAGCCTTATACCTTACACTATTATTTCCTCCCTCCCCATCTTTTATCTTATAAATCTATTTACAGTCTATAAGCTTTTGACCTTTTTGGCTTCTCAACTGATTTTCAGGTTTTATTTTTAAGAAGTGAATTCATTCAATCTTCCACAGTTGTTATCCAATACTTAGAATCTTTGCAATTTATGGCATCATCATAAGTGTTAGGCTCATTTTCAATTTGTTCTTGATAGGTAAATAATGAAACAAAATCATCAGAATCATATCTTACAGGTGGTCTAGTCTGCCTTCTTTCCTTATCTCTAGTTAATTGATATTCTTTAATGGGATAGATAGGGTTTTCAATCTGGTCATTAGTGTCATCATGCAGATTATTTTCAGTTTCATTTTCAGCATTAATCATTTCTGGTACAACAGGTACAGGGGTTTCTCCTTCAATCTTAGGAGGCTCCACCTTAATTTGGACATCATCAGTATTTAAATTCTGTTTTCCTTCTAGGCATGGTATAAGGGATTCATTAAAGACAACACCTCTCCTAACAATCACCCTATACCCTTTCTCACTTTTAACCCACAATCTATATCCCTTCACATTTTCAGCATAACTTAAGAAAACACATTTAAATGATCTAGGTTCTAATTTTTCAATATTTTAGTGTGCATAAGCAGCACATCCAAAGGTTTTTAAGTTTGAATAATCAACAGAATTTTTAGTCCACACAAATTCAGGTACCTCAAAGTTTAGGGCAGAAGTGGGTGTTCTATTAACTAAGTATGCAGCTGTTTTTACAACTTCACCCTAAAATATTTTTGACAAACCAGAACTTAATAACATGTATCTAACTTTATTTAGTAAGGTTTTGTTCATCCTTTTAGCTATGCCATTTTGTCGAGGTGTATAGGTGATAGTGAGATGTCTTAATATACCATGTTCTTTACAGAAGTTATTGAACTTATGATTACAAAACTCCATACCATTATCTGTTCTTAATATTTTTATCTTATGATAGGTTTGATTTTCTATATGTGTTTTCCAGCCCCTAAAGACTGAAAAAGTCTCATCTTTAGATTTCAATAAGAAAACCCAGATTTTTCTTGAAAAATTATCAATGATCAAAAGATAATATTTAAAACCTGAAAGAGTACACACAGATGCAGGTCCCCATAAATCAGCATGTAAGTATTCGAGAATTTGTTTAGTTTTATGAATTCCAGGCATAAAAGGAAGCTTAACCTGTTTACCAATCACACATTGTTCACAATGATCAACATCACCAAAATTTTGTTTACCAAAAATTCATTTGTTTTCTAGAGCTTTTAAATTTTTCTTGCCAATGTGGTTAAGTCTTTCACGTCATAATTTTGCAAGAGAAAAATTTTTAATCAAAGCAGTAGCAGTCAAGCCAAGTAAGGGTTTAGCTTTAAGAAAGTAAAGTCCATGTCTCTTAGGGGTGCTTATGACTAGATCATTGCCCCTAAGAATTTCAATATGTCCATGACCCAATTTTATGCTAAATTCCATATTATCCAACATTTCTAGAGACACTAGATTCCTTTCTAGTTCAGGAACATATCTGGTTCCTTTTAAAAACAGGACCTTCCCATTATGAAGTAACAATTTAATAGTACCTATTTTATTCACTTTACAGGTCATATTATTGCCCATTATAATTTGCCCACCATTAGTTTTTTCAATTTCAAGAAACTATTCTTATTAGGGCACATATGAAATGAACCGCCTGAATCAATCTATTCATTACTCAGTCTCTTGTCCCCATTAACAAGGTCCAAGCCATCTTCAATTTTGTCTTTGTTATATACTAAGGCAGCATCTCCAACTTCATGTTTCCTTTTCTATAACTCATTTTTCTTTTTATAACAGCTTTTGATAAAGTGTCCCTGTTTTCCACCATAGAAACATTTCTTACCTTTGGCCTCGTTCTTAGACTTACCCTTATTACCCTAATTTTTCTCATTTTCGAATAAAGCTTTTGAATGATAGTTAGATTTACTAAAACCTTTTCCTTTAGCCAATAAGGTATCCCCATTATGACTTTCTTTGGTCTCAAATTTGATTTCTAGGGCCTTATTCTTTAGGGCATTAATTATTATTTCTATAGTCAATTCATCCTTACCATATTTCAAGGCAACCTTAATGTCTTTATATTTATCACTAATGGAGTTCAACAAGATCACAGCCAACTGATCTTGTGAAAGTTTTTCATCATAGTTGGTCTAATCTTGGGTCAATTTTGTAAACCTATTCAAGTTATCATCCAAATTAGTGAAAGGGTCCATCTTAAAAGAAAAGAGTTGTTTTAATGGATAACATTTGTTTGGGATGGTCTTTATCACATACTGTTTTTCAAGTTTAGTCCACAATTCAGAAGTTGTCTTAGTTTCACCGATGCTGGTACAAGAAGATAGTACTCCAAGCTACCTCTTCTAATTCAGCCTTCCTAGTAGGCCTCATATCTTGAGGCCAAATATCATCTAAAGCCCTAATACATCTCATTTGCATTAGTATAGCTTTCATCTTTTGACTCCACATATTGTAATCAATTTTTCCATCAAATTGTGCAACTTCAAATTTAGCAGCAGCCATTTTCTTACGCCACACAGAATGTACAAGTTCGAGTCTAAAAGATCACAACACAGCATACATTGGACACAGAATAGTGTCAACACAAATTCACAGTATTGTTCAAGAAGACACAACACAAGCAAGTTTAACACAAATATATAATAAGCAGATCAAATTAAGGACGCAATAACAGAGGGCAGAAATTTTAGGTTTCTGAAATTTCTCCTTCAAGATTCCCCAAATACACCCTCAAACTGGGTTTTTCTCAGATTTCCAAGACCTCGTAGGAGCCTTTGGACAAAGACCAGACATTAGTGGGTAGTTGGTGTATGGTTAATCAAGGGAAAAAAATCGAAACACACAAATTTCGAAAGTAAACTTTACAAAATTAAAAGATCTCACCCAACGAGATAAAATACTCAAGGTCCTTCAATACTCCTTAATAGCAGTTCCAAAAATTTCAGATCTGCAGCAGATCGATTCCCTCCTTCAAAGATCCAGGTATCTTGCCCCAGTTCAATGCTCTGATACCACTGAAAGGGGGCCAAAAACCCACACAATAAGTTGCAAGATTCAATCGATCAAAATAACAGAAATTAAACTTGCAGAAGGTAAAGAACACAACAAGATTTTTCGGCCGAAGCCCCAGAGGTTCAGTGACTAAGCACCTAATCCCCTATTGAGCATCCAATCGAAAGTGAATATTGCTCGGTTGCACTAAAGCTCCAAAAATAGGCAATCGAAGGTTACAGAGTTCAACCACTACAAGAATACACAGAAAAGAGACTTATCTCTTCAAAAGAACCACAGATCTGCCTCAGACCCACAACAAATCAACAGACCAATTTCCTAACCTCAACACATGAGGACTCTAAGTATCACTCAAGAATATACAAGTATTCAGTGGTTAACAGCCTTCAAAATACACATCGAATGAGACGATTGATTACAAGAAAATAGGGAAATAGAAAACCCTAACTCGAGAGAATAGAAGAACTCTCTCGAACCTCACTCGAAAAGGCCAGACAAAATGAATAGTCACCCTGCCAAACGAAGCGTCAAGTCCCTTATATATCACCAGAAGAATGTAACCCTTCATCCAACGGTAGGAATAGAGTCAGGTGTCATCATCAGGCAGAATGTCACTTATAAAGTCTCATTTTCATAACACGTTTTAATGGGCTGAAAATATGGGAGCAACGATACTATGATTCGAATCACAACAATAGGAGTAGTTTATTGCCCACAATCCAAATGCCTAGTTTTGTGAAATTTTGAAACTGAAAGATGTTATAAGCCGTTTTCAATTTTGGGGCATCTTTTATGCAAATCACTTATTCTCAGTCATAATTTCTTCTTCAATATATTATAGGATAGGGTTGAGACAGGTTGAGGCTTTAAATTCGAATCAAACCACTCCCTCCAACTCATTTCAATAGGTTAATTTAGGTAATCCATGATGCATAAACTAACATTATACAATGATCTTGTTAGTAGTTCACAATACAAAGTTTTAGCTGGTAACATATAGAGTATTGTTATTTGCTTCTTCAACATACTACTTGATGATTCCTTTGGTTGTTCTACTCATGCAAAACATCCATGAACTTGAACTATTAGCTAAATTTTGATTTTTGAACATCTTTACCCTTTCGAAGTTATCTTCATAAGCACGTGCATCAAAGTTTAACTTTCTAATTTTCTTTGGTCTGATATAGAGGTCATGAATACCAAATCAGTGGATGGAAAAGGTGCCAGCTTGCTTAAGTTGGTGGAAGAAAGAATACAAAGGGAGGTGGAACATGAGAGAAAAAAGCAGCAGGAAAGTCTGGTTATTATACCTTATCTTCCAAAAGACTGCATCTCTAAAATTCTTGTTCTACTTCCGCTTGAATCTCTCCAGAAGTTGAGGTTTGTTTGTAAGGCATGGTATGAGATTGTTAATAGTCTTGTTTTCATTGATGCCCATCTTCAAGGATCCGACACTGTGTTAGTTTTTTTAGCTCCAGTTTTGAAGGGCCGTCCATTCTCCAGTGATTTTAAAATATTGGACCCTCTCGTCAAACCAAACACTTTCTCCGTTGAATCTAAGCTTTTGCATATGCAATCTGTGCCTATATGTCATTGGCCCTGCATAGACCCTTCATCTTTATTTTACATTAAGTTTATGGAAATTAAAGATGGCAAGTGCACCATAAAGGAATACAACGAGACTTGCATAGGCAAAATCAGAGCAACTTGCAATGGCTTAATCCTGCTCGACAACCGGATGAAGAAAGAGGGCTTAGTTGTCATGAATCCCGTGACTCAGGATCTGTTGAGAATTCCTTTGGGAACTCAGTCTTCTCCTCATCATGAATCATATGGGTTAGTTTATTGCCATTGTTCGAGCAATTATAAAGTGGTGCACTTGTTTCAGGATGAGTCACAGTACATTGGTTGTGAGATTATTAACATTGGGAGTAGATCTTGGAGAGTTATGGATGGACCTTCTTTTGGACTTTTTGGTTGGCTCGGGTATGAACCTGTTTTTGCAATAGGAGCTCTACATTGGCTTCCACTTATTAATCATAATGACTACATAGTGTCATTACAAGTGGACAACGAGAAGTTCAAGAAGATACCGCTCCCAAAGAGTGGAGAAATTCATGATCGCATCATTGCAATGAGTGGATTCCTTGGTTTCGTGACTCATCATGAAGACATGAATCGAATTGATGTGTGGATTTTAACAGGTTTGGGCTGTGAAGTTTGGGAAAAGCTCTATTCCATAAGAATGGATTGCACTAAGAATATGGTTCCTCTTTACTGTTCAAGAATTAATGGTGAAATAATTTTCAAGAAAAAGGATTATGATCTATATGCCTATGATTGTGCTTTGCAAATTATGAGGAAGGTTGAGTTGAAAAGGGGATGTTTCCCCTTCAATGGCTGCTACTTCCCTCATGTGAATAGCCTTGTCTCGTGGAAGATTCCTGCAAAAAGGTGAAAAAGTTCGCTATCAGTGATATGATCTCCACAGCAAAGGGTAAAAGAAAGATGTAGAAAAAAGATGTGTTAGTTATTGTCTAGTTTTATGACTTTATCCAAACATTCATGCATAGTTGACTCAATATTTGTCGAGAATGCTGTTTAGTTTGTTATTGTATGTATATACAGACATCTTTGATGTTGTGAGTTGTTGCTCTAGGCACTGTCTTCTACAAATCATTTTGTAAATGTAGGTGTGATTTTCATGAACTGCCTTATATCATAAATGGTGATATTTGTCTTGGGTTTAAATATTCTGTGAATAATTGTGTTAAAAAAAGTTTAGACTGGTTAAAAAACTTCTAGATACTTTGTTAACTTTTGTCTTTTAATTTGCTTTATTTGATCAATTACAGCATTTTATGATGAATACTGTCTTTTCTGATCATCTTCTAATTTTAGTATCAATGGAGTTACAAGAACATGTCTTTCTATTCTTGTCCCAGGAATGGGTGTATAACACAGTTCATTTTTGTGGCATGGATGTACAATTTTTAGCATGGATGTACACAGTTCATTATCACTTGATTCTCTAGTAAAACAAAATCAACTTGATGATGGCAAAATGACTCGACTTGATTCAGTTCCAAGAAGTTTTAATCAAATAACATCGAGAAAGAGTAATTTTTTTTATTTTGAGACATAACTCCTCACTTCTGTAGTGAAAGAGAATCAAACTCACTCCAAGGTTTAATCATTTCTCTATGATTTCTCTTGCAAGGACCTTTTCAATGAGTTTTGAAGATAAAACAAATCAAAAAGGTTCCCCCCCCCGGTTTTCTGGGTTCTTGAAGCATATTAACATTGTTTACTATTAGCCAAAATCCAAACATGCTCGCACCCAAATCACATGCCCGGGTCGGGGTCTGGCTCTTGTTATTATACCCCTCGCGGTCAACGTGGACACGTCTCCACCTTAATTTAATCGAAAATACACAAAATTTTATTCTTTGTTTGCATAAAAAAATATGTATACAGTTCTTTATGTATGTTGAATGTTGAGTGAGAGTTGATTCACGGCAAAATGGCTTGTAGCAGTTGGTGTTCAGTGAATTTCATGGCAGTATCCTCCAATCCAAACAAGCCCTTAACTTCCTCTACTCTCCTCGCTTCAAAATTATCTTCATCCTTTTCCCAATTCCCCTTTTCCTCTATAAATTTTAATTCAAAATTATCCCGAACCCAGTTACATAAATCAAAGAATGCTCCAAATTCATTTGTGAGTGTTTATATTTGTGGGTTTACTGAGTTTGAAATGAAAATTTCATGGTGAATCTGTTATAGGCTGTGGTTAATTTTTGATATTTTGGACAAATTAAAATAGGTTGTGTTGTCCGCGGGATAAACGCAGAGCCTTTGAAGGTAGTGATTTCGGGAGCTCTAGTTTCCGGTAAAGGAACCCAATGCGAGATCATCACTAAGAAGGTGGAATTTTTTTTTTTTTTTTTTCTGTTAATTTGCATATTGTTATTTACTTTTTGCTAATTTTAGTGCTGTTGATATAGGATTTTGCTTGTGTTTTAATGGTAGTTGACGTGTGGGTATTATTTGAGCTACTTACATAGGCTGATTGATTTAAATGAATTGATTAAAGTACCAGGATGATGCATTTAGGGACTTTAAAGGAGAATGTTTTTCATTATGTAAGTTTCATATTCTTTCAAATTGCATCATTTAAATGGAGTTATTTTCCAAGAGTCGCAGCCATTCAAAGAGACGCGTCCCAAAAGACACAACTTTTGTGAAAGGGCATGGGGGAATTGTATAAGGGACCGTTATCGAAGAATTTGATACATGCCAACTTTCCACAGAGAGTTCAATAGCCAGTTGTGTGAAAACTCTGCAGAAATGCATCTCAAAGTGTTCCTTGTATGTTGCAAAAAGTGTGACAACATAATTGGATTTATACATTCAAGCCAACAGATTTGATTTGGTACTAACAGATGTTTAGATTGAATAAATTTTCAAATGTAATGGTTGATCTTTTTTCCTTTTTCGTTGGACCAATGTTTAAAGATGGTTACTTAACTATAAAAAAGTGATCGGTAATTGTCTAGTTTACCTTTAGAAAGAAAACAAAATACAATACATTAATCTTAGCCCTATAAACAATTGGCTTGAGCTGAAATGTTGATTATGACATTTGATTGTGAAGAAACCAATATACATTTTCTGAAAGGTAGCGCAACAGAAGGTTGGTGTCTGGCATTAGGGTTGGGCAAATCTCCCGAATCGAACCAACCAAACCGAACTGAACCGAACCCGACGGTTCTTGTCAAATTAAACACCCGAACGGGTATCTAAATTGAGAACCGACGGGTACGGTTCGGTTCTCGGTTCTAGACCAAGAACCGAATAAGAACCGAATCTTTCTAATTTTTTTTATATTGAGTAAATCAAATTATTTTAGTTTTAATTTTTTCTAAACAAATTAACAATTTTTAAATCCAAATTTTTGGCCCAATAATTTGTTTCATTTCTAATTTTTTAATTTTTGGCCCAATTACCCATTTTATTGTTTCATTTCTTAGCCTAACAAGATTCAATCCACTAAATAACCCTAAACACATACACTAAAGTGCATAACGTTGTCTCGATTCTCGCAACCTCGCTAATATTCCAAAACCTATATAATCGTCGGCCGACACTGTGACCTCAGATCGAAGCTGTGACCTCCGCCGACCGAAACTTTGACCGTAGCGATCATTTGAACAAGGTAATCTATTAGTCTCTGACATTCCAAAACCATTGAATGTATCATTAGTTGTATTTATATAATATTGTTATAAATGTTAAAAAATTTAATTATAGCACAGAACCGAACGGAATCGAACCCGAACGGTTCCATAATTATATTTGAACCCGACGGTTCCATTTATTAGATACCCGAAAATTTTGGTTCGGTTCGATTCTCTTCAGAAACGAACCGAACCGACCCGCGCCCACCCTTATCTGGCATAGAAAAATGCCAGGGATTTTTGTGAAGTAATGAGCTTGTGAAGGATTTTAGCAATAAAGTATGTTATGTCAAGTATAAATTTTGAAACTGATTCAACACTGGACGAGTAGGAATCTAATTGAATAGTGCAGACATTTCAACTTTACAAAAGAAAACATTTATGGTTGCAGTAACGGCCTTTTTTTAAGTTATGTTTCTGATGTTTTGGTTTCTATATTATTTTTAATTTTGAAGTTTTTTGTGCCCTGGCTTGGTTCAAAAGGTTATTTCTTTATTTTCACTTTTTGTGGCATAATTTCACGCGTGCCCAGTGTCTGGTTTTGCTACTTGCTATTTCATGATGAAACATAGAAGACAAGACAATTGAATTATGTCATTTTACAATGTGCGGTATGATCTGGTGCACATTGCGGCTGGAGATCTTCTCAGGGCCGAATTTGCTGCTGGGACGGAAAATGGGAGGCTAGCAAAGGAATACATGGAGAAAGGGCAGTAGTCCCAGATGAAATATTTGTCACGGTAGCTTTCTATTCATAAATTTGTTGTTTCTTTGTAAAATGTACTTTTCAAACAATCAATAATATTATCTAGATAAATGAAAAAGAATTAGCATCTTTCTATGGTTGTAGATGGTTAAGGAACGTTTATTACAACCAGATTCTCAAGAAAAAGGCTGGCTTTTGGATGGATATCCAAGGAGTTCTTCACAAGCGACTGCTCTTAAAGGATTTGGCTTCAAGCCACACGTTTTCATTCTTCTTGAAGTGAGGTTCTGCTGTTGCTATCCTTATTTAAAGATTATCTAATTAATATTAATTTAAAAGTTTATGATATTAAGAAAGTATGATCTTTATCTAATTAATATTTGTTTTTTCTGGTCACATGGTCAAGAAATTGTCAATACTTTTTAACAATTTGTTGGCTTCATCTTGATTGAGTTAGTAGTCATAAAGTGCGAGTATAACAAACTGTTTGGTTTCTACAGACTACAGGTCCCTGAAGACATCCTTGTTGAGAGAGTTGTTGGCCGCAGATTAGATCCTGTTACAGGGAAAAAATATCATCTATCCTCCCCGTGAAACTGAAGAAATTGCTGCGGGGCTTACTCAGCGCTTTGATGACACCGAAGAAAAGGCATGATTCATTTTAAGTCTATATCTTGCAAAGTGACTTTGCTTAGTTGACTTAACATCCTTTTTAATTAGTCAGCCCATGTCTCAGCCTTTTCTTGTGTGACTGTTTCTAAAATGTGTATATTGTCAAGTGTTTGAGCAAGGTTCCTATAATGAATTTTCATTTTCAGGTAAAACTGCGTTTAGTCACTCATAACAAAAATGTGGAGGCAGTGCTTTCTATGTACGAAGATATAACAGTTAGGGTATGTAATGAGTTCATTTCTGCTATAACACCTTTGCAGTTGACTGACGGAGCACTAGCATGTCAAATAGGTTATTTACTTGTGACTCTAAAAAGTAAACTCCCTTATCAGATCGCCATTTTAACTCTCTCTACACAAGCAAAATGGCATTGAAGGTGGTTTCTTCTCATATAAGAATACCTGCGCATACAACGCTGTCAAGTTTGAGGTTATTTTTCCTACTTCGGCTCAACGAAGTGGAGTAAATATTCCAGGGAAGATTTCTGAAAATTGATTTAAATTTATGAATTGGTTAAGCACCAGCACCAATTATAGCTAGTTTTTTTTGCTGTTATTTTGTCTGTGTTTTCTTATACTAGCCTTTGTCACGTGCGTTGCACGAGTTTTGTATTTTTATTAGCGTTAAAATTGTAAATTTTCCAAAACTTGTTGAAAATTCGAAGTTTTTGGTGAAGTCCGATAGTTTGGTTCATTTCATCATCCCAGAATGCACGGAGATTTCTTTTATGTTTTCTTTTTATGTTTTTTCCTCATTTGTTTATTTATTTTAATTTGTTTTGTTCATCTTATAAATATATATATATTTTTTCAATTTAAAATTCTTTTAATTCTTCTCGTTATGATAAAACTTATTTTTTTTTAAATTTTGAATAATATTTTATATGTTCTTTATTTAATTTTCGTAACTTTCTTTTGTTTAATTTATTTTGTTTTTATTATATATTTTTTGAAAATTGTTTTAAAAATTCTTTTTGTTCTTCATATTATAAATAATTTTTGGTTGGATTTAAACTTCTTTTTCATTCTTTTCTTTTATGATAAAACGTATATTTTTTTCAACTTTAATTAAATAATTTTTAATTTTAATTTTAATTATTTCAATTAATAAAAAAACTTTATAACAACTTTTTTTTTTGTTTTATTTTCCATATTTCCTTTTTTATCCCTTTTTACCTACATTTGCAGTACAAAACGATATCGTTTCCCTATGTTGAATTGCAAAACGACATCGTTTTATTATATTAATATGATAAATAATTGAATATAATTTATATATAATTATAGAAAAATATTAATTATTTAATTAATAGTAATTAAATCTTGAACAATGTATGTTATATTTACTCCTTATTTTAATGTTTGAGATGAAATTTTTTTCCAAAAATAGAAAAAAATAAGATAATGATTAAAATGAAGAATCCTATCCTTCTCAACTCTGTATCTAGATGATATTCATCCCCGTAAGAATTCAAATGTCAGAACCCGTTTGGTATCCATTTTTGTAAGAATGATAAGGAAAAATATAGTCGTTACGGGACCCACACAAAAAATAAAAAGTCAAATATGATGGCTTAATGTGATGGATAACCGTTATATTTTTTATTTTTTGTGATCAAAGAATGGAAATCAAATGAGGGCTGAATAAGAGATAATGAAATAAAGCATAACCTTAAAAAATTAAGCGAACCAAATTGTAACACTATCATTTTACACTAATAATAATAATAATAATAATAATAATAATAATAAATTATTTAACAAATTAAAGAACAAAAATAAAAAAAGAATTGTAGGCAAAAAAAAAAATTATTATAAAGTTTTTTTATTAAATTGAAATAATCAAAATTTAAAATAAATCTTATTTAATTAAAATTTTAAAAATTACGTTTTATCATAAAATGAAAAGAATTTTAAATTGAACAAAAAATTATTTATAATATGAAGAAAAGAGAAATTTTAAAAAATATAATAAAAATAAAACAAATTAAACAAAGGAAAGTTACGAGAATTAAATAAAGAATATATAAATATTATTTAGTTAAAACTGAAAAAATTAAATTTTATCATAACAAAAAAAGAATTAAACAAAATTTTAAATCGAAGAGAAATATGGAGAAATTTCTCTATGTGGATGGTGAGAAATTGGAGATTCTATTTTTTCGTTTTTCTTTTTTGTCTTTTTCCTCATTTATTTTTTTTTAATTTGTTTTGTTAATATTAAAAATATATTTTTTATTTAAAATTCTTTTTCATTCTTTTCTCTTTATGATAAAACTTAATTTTTATCAATTTTAATTAAATAATATTTATATATTCTTTATTTAGTTTTCATAACTTTTTTTTGTTTAATTTGTTTTGATTGTTTTAAAATTTCTTTTATCTTCATATTATAAATAAATTTTTTTCGATTTAATTTTTTTTAATTCTTTTCGTTTTATGATAAAATATTTTTTCAATTTTAACTAAATTATATTTATTTTTAATTTTAATTATTTCAATTTAATAAAAAAATTTATAATAACTTTTTTGTTGTATTATTTTCCATTTTTAATCCTTTTTTACATGCATTTAAAATACAAAACGATATCGTTTTCCTACGTTGATTTGGCAAAACGACACCGTTTTATTCCATTGATATGACAAATGATTGAATATATCTTATATATAATTCTAGAAAAGTATTAATTATTTAATTAATAATAATTAAATTATTAAATCTTGATCAATATATGTTGTATTCACTCCTTACCTTAATGTTTGAAATAATTTTTTTTTTCTTTAGAAATAGAAAAAACAAGATAATGACTAAAATTGAGAATTCCAATATTAAGGATTTTCTTCTCAACTCTGCATCTAGATGTTATTCTATCTTGTAAATATTTAAATGTTAGAACATTGAACAATAGATAATGGAATAAAGCATAATCTCAAAAAATTAAGGGAAAATTGCAGCAGAGGCTTCAAACCTTTACATTAGTATGCTTTTTAGTAATCTTTAATTTGTTTCAACCGTCACCCCAATCTTTCGAAATGTTGTGACGAAGACCCTTTGGACAGTTTTCATCCAAATATCTGTTAGTTGACAAAGAATTTTGACTTTGACCATATTTTCAATATTTTTGAAAGGGTAAAAACATTAAAATAAGTTAGAAATTAAACTAGAAAAAAATAAGAAATTAAAAAAAAAAAAAAAAGGCCAATTGTCTTCTTCCTCTCACCCCTACCTAAAATTAGTTACCGTCACCTCCACCTCCATCCCTAGCCATAAAAACCTAAACCGAAGCAAATATAAACCATCTTCAATTTCAATTCTTCCAAATCGTGCCCCTTTTCAATTTCAATTCTCCCACCATATCAATTTCAATTCACTGTAACAAGCCTCCCATCGCTTTAACGGCTAATGATACCTCTGCTTTCCAAGAATCTTGATCTCAATTTGGGGCCACTGGAATATTGGGGCGATACTGCTGAACCTGGCTCGGGATATTATCCCAATTCTGCATTCAAATTAATCGGTGTAAATGTATTACAACCAGGTGAGGGTATTGTGTTTGCTAAGAAAATAAATAATGCAGTTTCCAAGACTCTTGAAAATGGGAATGGATATTTGGAAGATGAGGATCTGGGAAAGAAGGAAGAAGGTGAAAAGAACCGTGGTGATGAGGTGGTGGTAGTAGTGCCGACGATTGTATCAATGTTGGGTGATGATGGCAATGACTGGATTTTCAACGCGAGGGTTGGGAAAGTGGGTATGGTTTGTGATGGAGACAACCATCTTCATCATGAAACCGTTGGCTTCCATTTTCGGAAACTAATAGCTATCCCACGGAAGAGTTAATAATTGGTAATTGATTTTGTCAATTTATTTTAAATTACATAATGAGTAACCATCACAATGCTACTAGGTCGAAATTATGGTTTACATTGTGATTTGGGTTTTTATGGCTGGGGATGGAGGTCGAGGTGATGGTGGCGGTGACTGATTTTGGGTTTGAGGTGGGAGTGGGGGTGGGGTAAGAGGAGGAAGACGATTGGCTTTTTTTCATTTTTTTTCTAATTTAATTTCTAACTTATTTTAATGTAATAAATAGAAAGTTACTATTTTACCTTTTCAAAAATATTAAAAATATGGTGAAAGTCAAAATTCTTAGTCAGCTAATAGACATTTGGATGAAAACCGACCAAAAGAGCCTCCGTCGCAATGTTTCGAAAGGCTTGGGGTGACAATTGCAACAAATTAAAGGTTTGAGGAAAACTTGCTAATGTTTTAAAGATTTGGAACATCTACCGCAATTTTCTCAAAAATGAAGCGAACCAAATTGTCATTATCATTTTACACCAATACTAATAAAAAAACTAAATGATTTAACAAATTAAAGGAAAAAAAGAATTGCAGACAAAAAAAAAATGTTGTTATAAAGTTTTTAATTAAATTGAAATAATTAAAATTAAAAATCAATTTTATTTAATTAAAATTTTAAAAATTACGTTTTATGATAAAACGAAAAGAATTTTAAATCAAACAACAAATTATTTATAATATGAAGAAAAAAGAAATTTTAAAATATTGTTTAAAAAAATAGAATAAAAACAAAACAAATTAAACAAAAAAAGTTACGAGAATTAAATAAAGAATATATAAATATTATTTAATTAAATTGAAAAAAAATAAATTTTATCATAACAAAAAAAGAATTAAATAGAATTTTAAATCGAATAGAAATATGGAGAAATTTCTCTCCTTTGAAAGGAGAGAACTTTATAAAATGTGCTTGTTTGGCTCCCATTCCTTTGCATTCTATTCTATTTTTTCCCATAAAATTTCGAAAATAACCTACAAAATGTGTCAGAATCATGCATGGCTTTCCCGATAAATTATTAATACACATGCAAGAGATTTTTGTGGTCAAATCTTGTTTTGTGTAACATTCCAATTCTGCCCTTCCACTTGTTGAGCCATTCCACGCACGTGCAATTGGTTACCAACTCCCACCACCTAAATTGTTTATTCATTATTTTTGCAATCATGCGTTTGTACATTAATAAAAGACCACACGTAACTCGAGCAATAAAAAAAAGACATGCCATTTTTTGCAACCAACAAATCAGCTTGTATAGTGCCGGTAAAAAACGACTCCCGAAATGCGGAAAAAAAATCATGTAATTTTCCGACCAACAAATTATTTCACCGTCAAGTAGACACGCCGATTTTCATTCGACTGACATCATCGGACGTATTGAAGCATATTTTAAATGCTCAGACACGAGAAAAGAAAGTGAAGTGTTGAGCGATGACGACTTGATTTAGCAAACTACGTACAGAAATATCAAATTAATACACGCAAAAAGTACTAACGTAGAGCCTGTGCCATATAATCGCGTAACGCTTTCCACGGCACATTTTCCTCGGCTATTGCATCTCTCTCGGCAGCCATTTCATCGTCCTCGTTCGGTGGCTCTATTTCAGCTTCTTCGTCATCCACTTCCTCGGCTCTACGAAACCCCTCATTCAGACGCCCATTTCTACGATGGAAATTGTGTATTCCCATCGTAGCCACAACCACAACAGTTTGTGTACGCATGCTATAACCATGCATCCGATCAAGAATCTTCCACCTTTGCTTTCAAACACCAAATGCACGTTCGTCACGTTGCGGCACGAGGAGTGATGGAAATTAAACCGTTCACGAGCATTTCAAAAACGACGGCGTCGCTCGTCTCCCACACCGCGAAATTGTTGAAAATGATATCTAATGTCAGAACCCTTATAGGGAGCCATATACCCTGGCCTATGTGCGAACCCAGAGTCGACGAGGTAGTATTTTTCGTTTGCCGAAACCAAGAAATTGACCTCCGGACTATGTACAGCTCGGGCCAAGATTCGTCTATCATGTGTGTTCCCTGTGTGCCCTGGCAACATGAACGTGAAACAAAGATTGAAATCGCATGCGGCCAACACATTTTGTGTTGGAATCCCTTTTCTACAAATAAAATTTTCCCTTTGATGTCATGGCAGTACGACTCTCACATGCGTACCGTCAATTGCACCTATACAATCCTAGAATAGTGGATAGCGCTCCGGATCCGAATGATGGTGCGCTGCGCTTTCGTTGTACCGAGGATCTGGTTTTACCATTTTCACGCCGAACGCTAGGCATGCCCGAAGGACCTTCTTTAAATAATGACATATGGTCTGCAACGAATGCCCAAAGAGTGTTTGCACCTGACGATATCCTTTTCCATGTGCCAATATACACAGGAACATGCCGACCTACTCATATATATCAATGTTTGAGCTGCTCGAAATGCCATACTCATCGCGTAGAACATGCGTAAAGTGTATAAACATCGGAGGATACATCCTGAACTCCTGAAAGAACGTTTGTGGATACACGTGCATGTTTTGCAACATGAAAATGTGACCGCATCGCGTTGTCGGAAATAAATACTGACGCGCCGTATCTGGTGCCAAGTAATCGCGCACAATGCGCTCGGCAACTCCACAATGCTCCAGCCACATGATTATGTCGTCCTCCAACTGTTGCAGCACTTCCTGATCAGAACTCGTATCCCAATAAGACGTATGCTCAATATCACCATCTGTTGCGGCCAATGTGTACATAAGTGCTGAATGGGCTGCCATGTCCCAGCAATTTTGTGGTTGGTGATAAATATTATTTGGGTTTCCTATACTAGATTTAGCTGTCAACGAACACCTCCAGGTTTGAGAAATTGAATGAGACTACTAAATAATTTATAGACAACAAAAACCTGACTAATCATGAACCCTTGTACGAAGTTGGAGATTTCATTTAAAATTCACACCTACTTTATCATGCTTTTGCAGGAAATATATTCCCTGCAAAAGCATGATGAATCAAGCATGCATGCAATGTGGAATATTTCATATTCGTCCTACATATATGAACATAAAAAAAATACTGGAAAATAGTTCACAATCACATGCCGTTTGCATAATTAAAGTATAGGAAAATTTAAAATGTCCATCAAGCAACAACGGGAAATATGATTACGTATCTAAAATATAGACCCCATTGCATACATAGGTCCTCTACAGATCACCCCTTACGTGGGAAGGACTGATTGTCACGCTCGAAGCAGTATTCAATAAACTTAAACCGCAAGAATGGTGTCTTGGCAGCACGGTACGAATTTTGATTTCCCTTCACACGTAGGAACCACAAAGCACACATATGGAGCGGCGACCCCTCCTCCACATGTCCTGATGATAGTAGTTCGCTCATGCAATCGTCAATGGATATGTCGTCCTTCTGATGCGATCTTGCGATCGAAATAAGATCCGTTCCAACACTGACCATATGCTCAAGAGATTCTGAAGCCTCTCTGGCACTGTATTTTTTTCTCTTGCCTTTATCCTTCCCCTGTTTGCTTTTCCTTTTATCGCCCCTGCGGTGCCCAGATATGTTCATGGAGAAGCGCGCTCTGTAGTCCATCGGACTGTCGCTGGAATCTGTACCTTCTGCGTTGACGGGCAACTTGTCACCTCCGTTGTCCCTGTCGCTATCTGTGCTCAAATCGATTCCCCGCTTCGACAGCTTAGATGGGGACAGTGCATATTTGGCGGAGTCCCCCGCGTCGCCAAACAGCTTCCCGTATGTGTCATAGATCTCACTGCAGTTCATGCTCCTGTATTTGGCGTATTTTCGATTCTCCTGAAAAGACATATTACACGAAAAATTTACTTATCTTACGAAAAGAAAAATGTACGATAACTTAAAAATAAGTAAAAATAACTAAATTACTTATTTTCCAATAGTAGTGTGTATGTACTAAACAATTAACTTCTCTAACAAAAAGACATATTCAAATTTATTTAGGGGAAAAAATGATTACTTGTAAGCAAAGATAAAAATGTAGTTCTTCATGAATTTCCAGTCTTGAGGCTTGATTGGTCATTACTAAACTTTTATAATGATGTCATTTTGTTAAGCTATTGTACCATTTCATATGTAGAGAAAAAATCAACACACATTAACGTTTTATAAGTATCTTTGCTTCATTTATTTTAGTTTGTAAAAGGATATAATTATGGCAGAAAGGAACCGTGTTCATCCTTTTTAATAACCAGATTTGGAAAAATGACTAACGAATTACGTGCTCCCACAACATGTGTTAATGGCCTTTCCAAAACCAATTAAAACTAGTAGGTTTGGGATTCGAGACCAAGTCAACAAAATTAAAACAGCTTGACAAGTTATTTATTTTCAAATCAATTAAAAAAAGATGTAGGAATTGACTCCTAAAGGCTAATGTTGGTCTTTCCTATCTCTATCTATCCATTTTGATTCCCAAACTACCCACAAGTAGAGTAGAAAAACAAAAGCAGAACTAATGAATAATTAGTTGATTTACATACAAAATATATCAGATGCTTGCCTAGTTAATTTCCATTGGTACGTGTAAATTAATCTTTACGAAAAACATTCACGATATGTCTAATTAATCTTTATGGAATCCCACTTGTATTGTGTCAGTAACATGCATTCACATATTCGTTTTCCTCACATGGCCAACATAGTATGTAACTTTAACACATTCACATACATCAATGGTACAAGTCAGGAAGTTGCATTTGAATTGAGGGGGAGTGTTGTCATGTACCTTGATTTTTTCTTGCCACCGGTGATCGGGGGTACCAATTTTTGAATTGTATTGAATGCCGCTGCAGTGTAGCAGCTCGAAGAGATGCTTATGCTCCATTCTCAGTTTACCCCAATAGTTCTTAAGCTGAGATATGGTCCAGTCCTTCCCCGCTCTGCCATTGAACAGCTCATGGAGACGTTGCCAGCCTGTAGTCGAAAAGCATTTGCCTCGGCGATGCCCTTCGGCAATGACGATTTCGCATACGTCAATGAAGATTCTATGCTCCGTAGGTTCCCATCTTGTAGTCTTACGGACCACAAGCTGGGGTTCCTACGTCTGTGGGTGCTGGAATGGGTAGTCGAAATGCTCTGGGGAGCCCATACTGTAATGATGTGAACAGAAAATTTGCAAAAATGTCTCAAACAGAAATTTCAAAAAACATGTCTCAAACGTCTCTAGCGTTTGTGTGTATCTGACGTTCAAGTGATGGCAGTTTACTGCCATCACTTCACCATCAAAATGCACTCCAAACAACAAAGTCGATTATCTCAAATAGAAAACAGGACATTCTACTGAAGAAGTAACACACTAATGGGTAGAATCATTTAAGCAATCCTACAACTAATTCATGATGATCCATCAATTTACAACAGAACACGTGTGGCAGGAAAAAAAATCCTAGCAATTGCACAAATCATAATAAGATTGATGAAAAATTTGAAATAACGTTGCAAAACAGTACAATTCGAAGCATGCGCAGTGGAAATCAGTCCAGACGAACAGTCGAACAGAAGAAAATGAGTGATGAAACTAGGGATGTAAACGAGCCGGGCCGAGCCGGCTCGCGAGCCTAAAGTTTCGACTCGGGCTCGGCCCAATTAAAATGACCGAGCTTTTTTGCGGGCTCGAGTCGAAGCTCGGCCCGAGCTTTTGCTCGGGCTTTTTACGGGCAGAGCTGGGCAGGCTCGTTTTCTCCCCTATTTTTTTTTAAATTCTTTCTGCTGCCTTTTTAAGGTAGCAGTTTTGCTGCTTTCGACTGCTGCCTTTTAAAGGCAGCATTTCGCTGCCTTAAAAAGCAGCAAGCTGCTGCCTTAATATAAGGCAAAAGCTTGCTGCCTTTTAAAGGCAGCAGTTTAAGGCAGTAGCTTGCTGCCTTTAAAAGGCAGTAGTTTTGCCTTAAATTTAATTTTTTTTATTAAAAAGTTCGCGATCTCACGGGCCGGCTCGGGCAAAGCCCGTGTCCCCAAAATGGGGCTCGGCTCGAGCTTAGGCTCGGGTCTACCGAGCCCCGAGCCGAGCCGACTCGGGCTTTTCCCGAGCCGAGCCACGGGCGGCCAGAGCCGACGAGCCCGATTGCCATCCCTAGGTGAAACTGCTCACCATGTTTTTGGGGTAATAGAAATCTTGGGGTCCGTCGTTCGCCACTTTTGGAGGTGTTCATGTTGCTGCTGCGGTTGCCGGACGGAAATGATTCCTGGAGAAAATATCTTCAAGACCAAGATCGGTGGGAAGGAGGTCGCGGAAAGCGATGATTGGCACAAATTATGGAAATATGGACGGAGATGTGGTGCTATCGATTGTCAAAACCAGTTCACTCGAGAGAGAATTGGGAAAGGGAAAGTGACGGATGCAGTTGGAAGAAGAAAATGGTTAATTAATTCGAGGGCAGTTATGGAAATGTAGAGGACCAGCTGAGGGCAGTTGTGACCAAAATTCTCAACGGCTGTATCAGTACTGATTAAGTGTCTGACACTTTTTTAAATGGCTTGCAGTGTTTTCCGAATTCCTACTGTAGAAGAACGAGATACCGTGGGAAAAAATTGGCAAGAATGTATACCAAACAGGTGCATTAATAACCCTTTTTTTTCTTATTTTTGCCTACAATTCTTATTTTTGTTCTTTAATTTGTTGAATCATTTAATTTCTTTTCTTTATATTATTATTGGATTGGATGAAGTGATGTAGTGTGTGATAATGGAGAAATATTGCAGTGGAGGTGATGGTTACAGTCAAGTGATGTGTGAAAATGGAGAAATGATTGAAGACAACGCGACGTCATTTTTGCTCCAACGATTAATTTTTAATTTTTGGGTACAGTGTGATAAAAGGGAATAATTCATTATTCCTAACTAGAGTATCTTCCCATTCTCTCTTTTATATAGTAGGGATACAAATTGTATCAATTGTTGCCTCTCCCTCCTTTTGCTTCCCCTTTTCTCTGCTCTCTTTATTACTTGTGAACCAAAAATCATATTTACTGGCCCAACACAGAATCACATGATCACAGCCCTCATGGAGAACTACATTTTTCTTCTCTACAGCCTTCTTCGTTTAGTTCTTTAAGTGCTTGTGATTGTGGTAATTTTTAGTTCAGAATGTTGGGTTGTGTGCCCATATAGTATAATTTTGCTGATGTAAAAATAACAACAACAATAATTTTTTAATATTAAATAAAATTATGTTTACTTTATTTATTGCATTTATTTATTAAGCATGCGAAATTAAAGTGACTGTGATCACTTGCGATAATATGAGTTTGGTACTTGCGTTGAGAAGTACAGTGAGATACAACTTATATTTTGATCATAAATATTTTGTTCACAACTAATGTATAAGAGTTGACACCTTATATTGGAAGGTTGTAGTGTTAATCAATTCACTATTCAGATTTGTGATTTGTCTTTATCACAGAAATAGTTAAAGGCGTGTCAGTACACTTGAAGTGTATTGAAAGGACCACGTGTCGAATTTAATTCTATAGCATGACCGTGTGGAGAATTAAATTTCACTTGACCGCTATATATTTCATCTGAATCCTTTGACAGGATTATGTATATTTTTTCGCGATTTTAATTGTTATTTGATTCATCAATGAGTGAGATCAATTTGATGGTCAAATATCTCGATGAGTTGGGAACTTGAGAATGAGCAGAGTAGAGAACATGAATTCGTATTGGGAACCGTCACTCTGAAAAATGGATAGAGTGATTACTTAAATATTTTCTATTGAACGGTTAAAATTTGAGCCCAGTATTTAGCGACGGCTAAACTTCGACATATGTGATTTGTCCACAAGAAAATGAAACTTAAGTTAGTGAAAATAATTAGAGGGGCAAAACGGTCATTTATGCTCGTACCTAATTATCGAATCTCGGATAGGGATAAAATACATATACGACAGGTCAGAGAAAAGTATTACAGATTTATTGGCTTCTGTGATCTTATATATTCCAAGGGTTCAGTTTTTTGCCTTTAGTGGAAAAAGTAAGGACTAATAATTAGATTGCGTGGTCTAGGGTCGACTAGACATGATCTGATTATTGGAGCTTAGAAAATATATGTTTGATCAGGTCACTGTGGTAGCTCCATAAAGTATTGGAACTTAATTACGAGAATTATAATAGTTTTTGGGTTTAATTGTAATTACAATAAAGTTTTGTACTTGGGTTGTAATTACTATGAAAGTTATAAACTTAATTGTAATTGTAATTGAAGTTCTAGGACTACACATGCAATTATATGTAAACTAATTAGAATTGGACTTAAATTAGAACTTCTACTTGAATTTTAATTAGAACTCTTGTTTGAATGTGAAATTATAATTGTACTAGAATTCTATCATCTTTTTCTTTATAAACAGAGACTAGATGGATAGAAAAATTATACACCATTCATAATTTCATAAGATTCAAATTTGTAGAAAGAAAAAGAGAGAGAAATATATTATTTTCTTGTAGTCCAAAATTCAAGAATTAGTTTCTGAATTAATTGAAAAAAGGTGCCCACACACTGGTGGTCTTTTCGTTGGAGAATACCATATGAGACTTGAAGGTTTGAAACACCAAGATTCTTGCAATTAAATGAGACGGAAGTTCAAGGATCAGAATTTATTTAAGGTTGATCATCGAACTTAAGCAAAAGATTTGAATCCTTTAATTTTGTTATAACATACACGTGAACATCTAGACGATCTTACTTATTGAATTAAAGAAAATTTTAATTTCTGATTAATTTCACTTCCACATTCCAACACAGAATACTAACGCAGTCGCACACCCTTGTGTCAATCCCTCTTGTCTATCAATCTGCTTAATAGCTTTTTCGCAAATATATGTCGAATTTTTGGGAGGTTGAAACTTCATCCCCCTCTTTTATTTGGTGCATGTTTGGCGAAGGTTAAATTATAATTTAAGCTGGGCAATCGTAGGACTAACAACTACTTCCAACTTATTAGTCACTCATTCTGCAGGACTCACAACTTAAATTTGCTCACAAGCATGCTGTTAGGCTCTGATCGAGGTGGCTGAGTCCATCTTCCTTTCGCTGTACAGATATATCTTGCTCAGTAAGCTTAGTTAAAACTAAGGTGAAAACTTCCCTTCAAAGTGAATTATGGTTCTTCATGGATGATATTTTAGAACAAAATTGCTTTTATGGAGAGGTTTTCCGCACTCTTCCGATTGTTCACATGGAATTTTTATGGGATATGAACCAGATTAATGAGTCATTTACTACAAGCAGTGTAACTGTTCTCTTCTTCGGAAGCAACTTGAGTTTATTTGTTTCTCGGAAAGTTGATACCTAAATGCAAATCACTTTTACTAGGAGCTAAATTGCATCTTCCTCACTCGTTTACTTTACAAGAGCCTTATTATTCTACGGTTGCAGGTTGATGGAAGTCTTTCCAAGGATGACGTATTTACCCAGATTGACAATGCATTGAGAAATCTACTTGGACAAAGGCAGGCTCCCGTAGCTTCAGTGGCAGTGTGAAACACCAAAGAAATCGCCAAGACAAAGGTGCACTAAATAAGGGGGATCAGGGATGCCAATGGGTAGGGTGGATGGAGAAGGATGGTATTAGAATCGAGACGATTAGGTTTACCGGTTGTTTGATAAGTTGGACTATACTATATGTGATAGGATTAAAGAAATAAGACGTTAAAAATTTGTTTGTTGTATATACACCATTTTCAATATTAGGTACCAACACATGCAGTCAAAGGAGAGAGGACTTTATCTTGCTTCCCTTTGCATACATACGAGTTGATTGACATCAATTTATTATTATTATTATTATTATTTTTTTTTTAATTTATTTTTTGGTGAGTTCATTGTAAAGAGCAAAAACTCAATGCTAATGCTTGATTTTATTGCACTTGCTTGTTTTCGCGGTAATAATGTTCTCTTTTGTGATTTATGACGTGTTTGGTACTTTAAATTAAACATGATAATTTCCGAAAATAAAATTTACATCTTCATTTCTCTTCCAGTTCAACTTAATGTATAATATCTATTTAATGTTAATTCAATTCGACATTTTTGTTTAAAATTAATTTCTAAATCTTTGATTGAGATGGGGGAACTTCCTGTTGACGTCTTCCAAATATTACAAATCCACAAATATTGAATAAAAACCACTATCCTAATAATAGTGACGAAATCACTCTATTTAATTCAATTGAAAAAATCAGATTAACTGATCACACGTTTACCAAAAATCAGAGTAAATAATTGTTTACGTTTGATTCTGTCTTGAAGTATATCATGCTCCTCCCTCACGAGTATCTACGTTTTCTAATTCCACGTGAAAGTTAATGATATTGACGAAGTCATGTATCACGTAAATAGTAGGGACTGCCCGGTCTAGAATGGGACAGCTCTATGGTTGGTGAATGAGCAATTTCCTTATTTTGAATTTTGTACTTTGTTGACTTGAGAAATTACAAATAAATGGAAGAGTTTGAATTTCAAAGAGTAGAGAAAAATGAGCTGTACTGCACATTTCATAAGTTGGTAGAAATTTGCATTATAAATACTCAACTAACAAAATAAGTAACAAAAAATGAATAATCTGAAATATTGATATTCTTTTTCCATTGGAAGATTTCAATGTAATATTGATATTCTTAGTTTAGTCATAGAGCGTTTTCGTTGGACTAGACACACTGGGGGCTCTTGCAAGGTTTCCGAGATAACATTGAGGAGTCGACTGGTAAATTGAGATAATTGCAAGGTTTCTAAGATTACTTTGAAGAGTCAGGTGGTAGACTGAGATAACACCGGGGCTGGGGCCTGTTAGAGTTGTGACTCAAAAAGAAGTTTTGAATCGCGTGTTGTTAGTGTTGTAAATGAGCCTAACTGCATTTATCAACAAGGAAACAAAATTTCATTGAAACTGAGTCTTCTAATTGTAATATATTTTCTTATCTTTTAGGACTCTTCTAGAGTTTGAAACATGACCTATAAATATAAGGCTCATCTGTCAGGTTTGTTTAAACATTATTGCTAGGTCTGCAATTTATCTCCATATTGTTAGTTTATAATACATCGTTCCTCTGCAATAAATTTTTTTTGTTTATTTCTTTACTTTTAATCTGTTTCTCGTTGTGATCTTTATTACTTCATATCGTCATTGAATCTCTTTCTTTACAACCCTTTGGGATCAACAAGTGGTATTAGAACTTCCTCGCCCAACAAGTAGTATCAGAGCCTGACTCTTTTTCTATGGATTGGTTGATTTTTTTGGAAATGACTACAATGATGTATGACATTTCACTGCTGGATTGCAATACAATATTTTCTTTTTGGCACGTAAAGATGAGGGATATTCTGGCGCAGTTGTATTTGGATGATGCGCTACTAGGTTTTGAGAAGATGCCAGCTAATTGGACAACGAAAGAAAAACAACGGAGGGATCGGAAGGCTTTCTCGCAAATCCATCTTCATTTATCCAATAATATTCTGCAGGATGTCTTGAAGGAGAAAACAGTGGTTACCTTGTGATTGAAATTAGAGCAGTTATGCATGACTAAAAGTCTCATGAGCAAACTGGCTCTAAAGTAGAAACTATATTCTTATCGTATGACAGAAGGAGGGTCACTGGAGGACCATATTACCGTGTTTAGGAAAATAGTTGCAGATCTGGAGACGTTGGAGGTTAAGTACGATGAAGAGGATCTAGTCTTGATCCTGCTGTGTTCACTGTCTAGCTCTTATGCTTCGTTTCGGTACACCATTTTATATAGTCGGGATACTTTGACTATAGAGGACGTCTATGTTGTTTTGCATTCAAAGGAGAAGTTGAAGCATTTGATTGGAGCTACATCGAGGGATGAGGAAGCTCTTATATCTCATGGTGGTCGACGGGCATATCGAAGAATAACAACAATTTGTTTTGCTTCTATTGTAGACGTAAGAGACATATTCGGAAAGATTGCGATAAGTTGCAGGCTAAAGATGATTTAGTTGCAAATCGTGAAGCGCAACATTTGACTTCAGACGAAATAAATATAGTTGAGGATTTTTCAGACGGCAGAGATGTGATGTTGACCGTGGTATCTGACGTGGAATCTAGGCCTAACGAGGAGTGGATTTTTGATTCGGCATTTCATATCATGTGTTCTAATCGGAATTTCTTTTATACATATGAGGTTATTTGGCAAGGTGGAGTTGTAATGGGAAACAACCAGTTTTGTCGTATTGCTGGGATCGGTCAAGTTAGATTTAGGTTGCGGGATGGGACAGTCATAACAATTGATCAGGTTCGACATGTTTCAGACCTGAAAAGGAATCTCATCTCGGTTAGTACTTTGGATGCAAAAGAGTATAAATTCTCTTATGGAAGTGGAGTCTTGAAAGTCCGAAAGAGTGTCCGGGTTGTACTAGAGAGATGAAGAATGTCTTAGTTGTACATCTTGCAAGAGAGCGCAAAACCAGTTAATAGACATATGGACAAGTTCAATACCATGGTAAATATTCAATTTGGTACAGTACCTCTTGTAATGGGCTCTGGGTCGGTTCTAAACATTGTTCGAGGGAGCGTTGGTGATTCCGCTTTGCCACCAATTTCAGTGGTTGCTCTATGTTCAGGCATTTTGTATGGTTTTTGCTACAAGGTGTGTTTCGACCCTTTTGGTCAACATTAATTCCTCGGTGAAATTTTGGAAACCCAAGAGTAGGGTTCAGGTGTCGCTTGTGGATGTCGTGCAGAGGACGATAGTTTATGTGGAGAGTTTTGGTTATTGTGTTGAGGAGATTTGTCATTTCATTTCGATGAAAATGGGTTTATTTTTCAGGTGAAGAAATTTTGTGGAGCTCCGTTTGTTGCACCAGAATTCGAGTCAAGGTGGAGATTATTAGAGTCCTGACTTAAATATGAGTCTTGAATCGCGTGTTGTTGTGTTGGAAAGGAGTTTAACTGCATTTAACAAAAAGGAAACAAAATCCCGTTAAAATTGGTTCTCCTAACTGTAATATATTTTTTTGCTTTGTAGGACTCTTCTAAGATTTGAAACTTGTTGTTTCTAGAATTTGAATTAACTCCTTCTACAGCAATCTGACAGAATTACCTGAATGCAAGAATTGATCAACAGGATCCAAAATTGTAATTCGAGCCCACCGACTTCACGATGTGTCCTTAAAACGAATTTGCTGCCTTCAATGGTGCTAAAGGCGTCCAACAATCATTTCCCAGGATAGAACGAATTTTTCGTCTCCTACGGAAGCAGCACTGCAGTCTGTAGGAGTTCCAACGAACTCAACGAAGTGTTTTTTACTTCGAGACAATATCAGAACGAGAGAGAGAGGGAAATGAGATTCAAAGCACAGAAAGTTTGCAATGAAAATGGTGTAAATTTTCTGGTAGAAAGGCTGGCTATTTATAGACTTGTT
>NW_019227325.1:8867-50847 GCF_002742605.1 Olea europaea var. sylvestris | reverse complement strand
GAATTTGATTATTTACAATTTGGCCCAAAATTTTAAATAAATTTTGTCCAAAAAGTTAATATAGTGTAAAGGTCGACCCGGACCGAACCGGGCTCGGGCACGGGCACGTGCCGTGCTGGCCGGTCGGACGGACGGCTGCGGCGCGCGCGTGTGGGTTTATGACCGAACCCAATAGGATATAGGTCTTCCCCCTTCCAAAGACTATTGGTACCCCTTGGGGCCCAAACCCAATTCTAAACTTCCACCTTATAAACCACACCAAAGTTTCCTAACTTTCCTATGTGGGATAAGTGTTCGGTAAATCAAATTCTTCCATAATCATTAGTTTATGTGGGTTACTTTAACACTTAATATTTCATTCAATTTTAAATGGTTTTCGATAAATAAATATATCACGTTAATCATCTCGCGGAGTAGAACGTGAATATGCTAGGTCCCGTATTATTTAAAAGGTGGGTCCCACTGAAATTTGGGCTCAAAGTTAACCCATTAAACCATTTTTTTCCAACAACATGGCCTATAAATACAAGGTTCATTATCAGTTTTGTTTAAACATTATTGTTGGGTTTGTAATTTCTCTCCATATTGTCAATTTATAATACATCGTTCCTCTACGCTGAATTCTTATTGTTTATTTTTTTACTTTTAATCTTGTTTCTTGTTGTGATCTTATTACTTCACATCGTCATTGAATCTCATTCTTTACAACCCTTTGGGATCAACAAGTGGGGGTGGCAAGCATGCCTTTAGGGCTCTATCTAAGCAATTTACCATATCACTCATGGATGGCCTATCTTTTCCCTCTCGCATGACACAATCTGCAGCAAGGTACCCTACATATGCCACTGCTTCAATCTCAAATGGTGTACGAGGGAGTACCCTATGATCCAAAACCCTATAAATTTCATCTTGAATTATGTATGGAACTACATAATCCGCCACATTTCTTGGCACCCCATTCTTGTTCTTGTGAATTGCCTAGTGCCCTGATGGCAATTCAAGTAGTACAACCTCGAAACTATAAATGTCATTCTTAGTCGTTAATTGTTGCAATCTATAGTACTCGGGATCTAGGTACCCAACCATGTCTGCAGCACGTAATGACATGTGGGACTGGTCATCTTGTGGGCCAATCAAAGATACCCCAAAATCGGACACCTTGTGTTTTGCAAAAGAAGTTTTGGCTCTCGTGATTGTCTCCTGTCGTCCAATGTGCCATGGTAGACCGATCCAAAGCCTTCGGTGAAAATTATATTTTGCTTGGAAAAACTATTTGTGGCTTTAAGCAGTTCTTGCAAGTGAGCATGAATAGAACTGGAATCTGAAGAAGCAGAGCTGAAGCCAGGACGCCGAGCAATTTCCCGAAGCTCCTCTTTAGAGTGGCTTCAACAAGCCTTTCCCAATTGTCATATACTAATACCATCCCAAATATTGCAGTGTTGAGATCTCAAGTCTATAAATCGCTAAAATGGATCTAAAACTGAAATTAAAGCTTAGAAATGTGTAGATATCTCATTCATATCTAGAATAGAAGAAAATTCTCCTATGCAGACAAGGGAGCAAGCTTAAAGGAAGAAGCATAGAAATTTCATGGAAATTCTAACTGAAGTGTCTTATTGGGGCTAGCAACAATAGCTCTCTTTTTCATTGGAAACGTATGAATTGGAATCGAATTTCTCGATTTTAGTTTTAATAAAAATGAAGAAATTTGTTAAACTTGTTATGAATATTAGAACTTTAAAAAATATGGATCCCACATAAAGTGAATAAATATTTTGGATCATATGAAATGTGTGAATACATTTTTATAATGCATCTTCGAATTTGGATCATATGAAATGTGTGAATACATTTTTATAATGCATCTTCGAATCTTATTCATTCTTTTCTTCTTCCAATTGGAACTCATTTGTTCTAGAGTCGGATTTAAGAACATTGCACCTGCTTGTTTTCCAGGCTCTAGTGCACTAATTTGACGCTACTTTCTTATAAATTAACTTTGAGAATCATTTAAATGAGCAAAACACATCATTAATTAACAATACAGTTAAGTTCAATTTCATCACGACGAAATCTCAATAATGGTCAAATGAATTGGATCATGAGTTTTATCATATTTCACAATGAAGTTACTCTTTGCTTGAGGAAGGAAGAAATTGAAAATAAATGTAAAAGATATCGTTATCCTTGACTATATACGTTTTTTATTTCACGTGGAAATTGATTTAAACAACATTGATATTGACAAAGTCTTTTTCCACGTTAATGGTAGGAACAACTTTGTGGTTGGTGATTTGACTTGAAAAATTACAAAGAAAATTACCAAATCTCATCTATAAAACTATTGGAAGTGATTGAATTTCAAAGATCAGAGAAAATAATAGAATGAATAAGCTGCGCTGCAGAACATTTCATTTAGTAGGAACGCCTTTCCACTATAAACAATAAACTAACAAATTAATAAGGGGGGAAAAAAGAATAATAATCTAAAGCGTGCTAGCTCAAAATTTGTGTTTTTCCTCCTTTGGAAATTTCAATGTAATATTCACATTCTTATTGAGCCCGTACTCTTGCAACTAAAAATACTTTGAAATAAATTTAATCGAGAATCTGATCTACACGATAATTCATTAGTTCAGTTGTAGAGGGTGTTCCTGCTAATAGCCTCGTTATTCTTGGACTGGACTATCTGAGGGCTCTTAAAACGTTGCAAGGTTTCCGAGATTACGTTGAGGAGTCGGTGGTAGATCGCGATAACACGGGGGGTGCCAAGCATGCCTCCAGGGCTCTATCTAAGCTATTTACAACTTCACTCATTGATGGCCGATCTTGTCCCTCTGGCATGACACAATCTGCAGCAAGGTACCCTACATGTGCCACTGCTTCAATCTCAAATGGTGTAGGAGGGGGCACCCTCGCATCCAACACCCTATGAATTTCATCTTGAATTATGTATGGAACTACATAATCCACCACATTTCTTGGCACCCCATTCTCATTCTTGTGAATTGCCTTGTGCCCTGATAGCAATTCAAGCAATACGACCCCGAAACTATAAACGTCACTCTTAGTCGTTAACTGTTGCAATCTGTAGTACTCGGGATCCATGTACCCAACTGTGCCTGCAGCACGTAATGACAGGTGGGACTGGTCATCTTGGGGGCCCATCAAAGATAACCCAAAATCGGACACCTTGGCAGTCCACGTGGTGTCGAGTAGTATGTTTGATGACTTGATATCCCTGTGAATAATTGGTGGCACAGCATACTTATGGAGGTACTCAACTCCTCTTGCTGCATCAAGTGCTACCTTAATTCTTGTTGACCATGACATGAATGGAGAAGTGTGAAGCTTGTGGAGATGATCATGGAGGGTGCCATTGTTCATGTACTCATAGACTAATAGGAGCTCATTGCTATCTTCACAATATCCTAATAGCCTAACAAGATTCTTGTGATTGAGACGCGATAAAAACTCGAGCTCATTCAAGAATGCGTTGTCCTTGTCGTCTTGGCTATGTTTGGCAATGCCTCCATATGATGAAGAGGACGAGGCTTCAGCTCTCTTGACCGCCACTTCGCGCCCATCATCCAATGTACCATGGTAGACGGATCCAAAGCTTCCGGTGCCAATTTTGTTCTCCTCAGAGAAACTATTAGTTGCTTTAAGTAACTCTTGCAAGGAAAATTCCTCCAAGTGACCTCCATTCCCTGCACTGATTAAATGACTGAGCCGCTTCTCCAAGACTGGTGGAGATGGTCGAGCTTGAGTAGTTTGGCTGTTTTGTTGAGACAGGCTGCCCTCCTCTAGGCGTCCTGAATCATGAATTCGACTGCCTGTTATCTTGCAATATCTGAATGACAATATACACAAGCTTAAAAACAACGAGAATGATCCAACGCAACCTACAACCAAAAAGGCCACCATTTTACTATTCCATTGTCCACCGCTCGAGGGACTCCGTGATGGTGGTGCCACTAACGGTGGTGGTGGCGGCACCACCACAATAGGCTTCTTAACACAAGGTTCACATATGACTAGGTCTTCACTGCAGTACTTGCCATAACCAGGTAAAGGATTACAGGGACACTCATTTCGAGTTGTACAAGAACCCGGAACTACATCTTTGAAAACCGGATTCGAATCGAAATTCTCATTACCCCAGCAAAGTAAGGAATAATTTGATCTGTTAACACCACAAAAAACATTAATTTTTGCTTCCAAAGCAATAAATTCCATCTTCTTCAGTGAAGCGGGCAAATTGAATCCATTTTCACCCCAACAAACCGCGGTTCCATTAGGCCTCAATGCACAGTTCCGACTCTCCCCCGAGGCTAGTGCTATGAACTCGCCACGGGGTTTTTCACCTACCATTTTTCCCCAACACTTCAAACTCCCATGAAAAGAAATGGCACAAACATGGTGTAAACCAGCATCAATCCACGAAAAGTTTCCTCCAGGTACATGGTTAGTAACATTAGATATTTGTGGACCATTCCCTACGGGTTCTTGGAATGGTCAACAATATTTTATAACGTTCATAGACGACTTTTCAAGATATGACTACGTATTTCTCATTCATGAAAAATCACAATCACTGGATGTGTTCAAAAACTATAAAGGTGAAGTTGAGAACTAACTCGACAAAAGGATTAAAAGCGTCAGATCTGACCGTGGGAGTGAATACTATGGCAGATATGACGGTTCAGGTGAACAGCGTCCAGGACCGTTTGCTAAATTCCTAGAGGAATGCGATATCGTCCCACAGTACACTATGCCGGGTTCACCTACTATGAATGGTGTTGCTGAAAGACAAAACAGAACGCTTAAGGACATGGTGAGGAGTATGATTAGTCATTTTACCTTACCAGAATCTCTCTGGGGTGAAGCATTAAAGACTGCAGCTTATATACTCAACAGAGTTCCAACTAAGGCTACTGATAAAACCCCATATGAGTTTTGGATGGGCAAGAAGCCTAGTTTGAAGCATATAAATATTTGGGGGTGTCTAGCTGAGGCAAGGCCCTATAAGCCAAATGAAAAGAATCTGGACGCAAGGACCATCAGTTGCTATTTCATTGGATATTCTGAAAGGTCCAGGGGTTACAAGTTTTATGATCCCACAACTAAGGCAATTTTCGAGACAGGAAATGCTAGGTTCTTTGAGGATGTTGTGTTTGCGGGGGGAGAAAGGGTTACAGGCTTTGTCTTTGAGGAGGAATATGTTGAAATTCCTCCAATTGCCATTGACAATGATCAGGCTTCTATCCCTGATATTGTTCAAGAAGCAACTCTGGATCAAGACAATGTCATACCTCCTTCTCAAGATCAACAAATTGTTCCAGAAGAACAAACTCTACACCCTCAAGAACCAATGCCATTAAGAAGATCCACTAGAGAGAGGAGAAGCGCTGTTTCGAATGATTACATCATATTTCTTCAAGAACATGAAGTTGACATTGGAATGGTGGAAGATGATCCGATCAACTTCCGTCAAGCCATGGAAAGTTCTAACTCTCAAAAGTGGCTCGATGCTATGAATGAAAAGATAAAGTCCATGAAGGACAATGACGTATGGGACCTCGTTCCATTGCCTGAAGGTGTGAAACCCATTGGTTGCAAATGGATATTTAAGACCAAGAGGGATTCGAAAGGTGATGTAGAGAGATATAAGGCTCGTCTTGTCGTAAAAGGCTTTACACAGAAAGAAGGCATCGATTATAAAGAGACTTTCTCTCCGGTTTCTTCGAAAGACTCTTTCAGGACTATAATGGCATTGGTAGTGCATTTTGATCCTAAGCTACATCAGATGGATGTTAAGACAGCGTTTCTCAATGGTGACATTGATGAAACAATTTATATGGTACAACCAAAAAACTTTGTATTGGACGATGCAAAGCAAATGGTTTGTAAATAAAAGAAATCCATCTATGGACTCAAACAGGCGTCTCGTCAATGGTATTACAAGTTTCATCAAGTGATCATCTCATTTGGTTTTGAGATGAATTTGATCGATGATTGTATATACCACAAGTTTAGTGGGAGCAAGTATATTTTTCTAGTTTTATATGTCGATGACATATTGCTTGCCAGCAACGATATAGGCTTATTGCACGAAACCAAGAGATTTCTAGTAAAGAATTTTGAGATGAAGATCTTGGTGATGCCTCTTTTGTATTAGGAATTCAGATACATCGAGTTCGTTCTCGAGGTATTCTTGGATTGTCACAAAAGAGCTATATCGAAAAGGTACTTAAAAGATATGGCATGCAAGATTGTAATCCATGTGACACCCCTGTGGCTAAAGGTGACAAGTTCAGCTTAAGTCAGTGCCCCAAAAATGACTTGGAAATTAAAGAAATACAGAAGATTCCTTATTCCTCAGCTATAGGGAGTCTGATGTATGCTCAGGTTTGTACGCATCCGGATATAGCGTACATCGTTGGGATGCTAGGGAGATATTTAAGTAACTCGGGAATGGATCATTGGAAAGCAGCCAAATAGGTGATGCGATATTTACAGAGAACAAAAGACTACATGCTCACATACAGGAGATCGGATCAGTTGGAGATTATCGATTATTCTATTTGTATAGATATCTTTGGATAAATTACGTAAATGACTCAATTTGTACAAATACACGCATGATCTACGAATGAAAATGAATCATTATTCTTCTCAATATCTTGATACTATCTATCTCTCATGAGTCTTATTTGATAAGACTTCAACGACCTTCAAAATCTCTTTCACGATCACCTTCCCTCTCAGTTATATTTTCCCTCCTATTTTTTTTTTCTCAAGACCATGGGTAATAAAATCGATATTTGCTACTATTACTCAATTAGTCGACTCAACACCAACTTCCCATGTCTTGTTTTCTACATATGTAATACCAATGGATCCGCTCCTAAGAGGATGATTTGTTAAGTTTAAAAGTTACGTTGTTCTTAGATAGTAAGTAAAAGTATTTTATGAAAAAATAAGTTTTGTTGGTTTAAACATAACTTTGACAATCATGACTGACAATTAAGTAATTTAAATAAAATTAAACTCCAGTATTGAATTATTATTTGTTGAAATCAACAGTAGTTTTAAATTCGAATAAGAGACTAACATTTTATTGACTTCTTGAGTTAATGAAAATTCAGATATATCTAGTTTAAGCTTTTTGACTAAACCAAAAAAATAAAAATAAAATGTAAAATAATGTAAAAATAAATAAATAAAATTTAAATTTTTAGTCCAGGTGGAAAATATCGATATCTTTTATTATAAAAACCATCCCATTTACCTTTTAAATGTCAACTTTAGAGAGAGAGCGCGCGCGATCGATCATCAACAATTAAGTACTTAAATAAAATAAATTACTACTTATAAATTGCTTATTTGAATTTTATGTCACCATACCAATCATGTGATTCAACTTTATTATGATTGTTTTGTAAGAAGTCTATGTTCAACTACTGCAACGGCCTAAAAGTTGGAAAACAATATATTTTATATACGAAAAAGCTGCTCGTTTTTATGTAAAAATAAATAAGTATTTACGTTCAATAATAATTAAGTATTGCTCATTATTGATAAATCGAATTTGACAAACAAAATATACTCCATATGTGTTTAAGCCCCACTATTTGGCATTCTAATGAGAGGAATAATTTTTTTTTTTTAAAAATGAGTGGTTGAAATTTTTTTGATTTACGTGTAATATTATTTTATTGAAGATTGTGTGATTAAAAGTAAGAGAGAAAAATTTAATTTAATGTAATGAGAAATAATGGGGCTAAATTTACAGCTTGTCTGTTTTGTTTTCCCATAGCCAGTCTCGAATTCCAATAAACAAATTTTTCATAGTCAATCTCGAACTCGGATAAGTACTTCAATTTATTATATTCACTTTTACGTAAAAACAATTGTTCAATTTTGAAAGTAGTAGTAGCGATGAGAATAGTGACGAGGACGACACTGAGGAAATCTCATCTGGTTCTGATTAGGATATTGCATCAAAACTGCTCATGAAAGCAAAATAGAAGACGCTTGAAGTGCTGGAAGGGGATGAAGAAGTGCCTAAGTCTGGAGCGCTCTCTTTACCTTTTATGGTATGTTCTGTGGGGTACTTTTTAAATTAGCCAAGTCAAAATGCCCTTTTTTTACTTTGATCAAAAAATTTTGCCAATCTTCCAAATGGTCATTTGCTGAGTAAAAGACAAAAATATTCTTAAGTAATTTATACAATTATAAAGATAGAATTTTGTTTAAAAAGACAAAAATACCCTTAAATTACAAATTAAAAAATCAAACACTTTTAACTTTATATTTAATTATTTATTTAAAACATTTACTCAAATAAAAAAATTAATATTTAATTTAAATTCTTGTTTAAATATTTCATTAATTAATTATCTTAGTCGATTATGTATATTATTTATTTAATATTTAATTATTTATTTAATCACTTGTTTAAATAAAAAAATTAATATTTAATTTGATTTCTTATTTAGATATTTCATTAACTAATTATCTTAATTGATATATGTATATTTAATTATATATTTTAAACACTTACTCAAATAAAAAAATATATATATAATTTGGTTTCTCTTTTAAATATTTCATTAATTAATTATCTTAATTGGTCCTTATTTAATTATTTATTTTAAACACTTACTCAAATTAAAAAATTAATATTTAATTTAGTTTCTCGTTTAAATATTTAATTTGGGTTCTCTTTTAAATATTTCATTAATTAATTATCTTAATTGGTCCTTATTTAATTATTTATTTTAAACACTTACTCAAATAAAAAAATTAATATTTAATTTGGTTTCTCGTTTAAATATTTCTTTATTAATTACCTTAATTGATTGTGTATATTGCTCATTTAATATTTAATTACTTTATTTAATTATTTATTAAATTATTTAAATACAAAATTAATATTTATTTTAATTTCTTATTTAAATATTTTTTGATTAATTGTCTTAATTAGCTATGTATATTATTTATTTATTTAATCACTTAATTAAATAAAAAATTAATATTTAATTTAATTTCTTATTTAGATATTTCAGTAATTAATTATCTTAATTGGTTATGTCGATTATTAGTCATTAATATTTAATTACTTTATTTTAGTTATTTATTTAAATAAAAATATTATACCATAATGTACACGTGACATAACATTATTGGATATTTGAAAAACAGTTTTTTCGATCTTCCACTCATGGAATTTCATATGTACATTATGAACATCCTTATGAATTAGTACATGTAGAATTATCCAATATTTAATTTGATTTCTTGTTTAAATATTTTTTTTATTAATTATCTTGATTGGTTATGCATATTTAATTATTTTATTTAATTATTTATTTTAAAAACTTACTCAAATAAAAAATTAATATTTAATTTAATTTTTTCTTTAAATATTTCATTAATTAATTATCTTAATTTGTTATGTATATAGTTTATTTAATATTTCATTACTTTATTTAATCACTTATTCGAATAGAAGATTTATATTTAATTTAATTTATTCTTTAAATATCTCATTAATTAATTATCTTAATTGGTTATGATATTATTTATTTAATATTTAATTAGAACGTAAATCACATGGTGTAGATAATATTTAACAGAGATGGAAGTTGAACTTTAGGCACGGTCAGATTTACAATACATCGAACATTATTCAATACTGCCAATAATATATTTCCTCTACAAAATGAAGTCGAGTGAGAATTTCCTGATTATGGTATATTACTCTCTACCCAACGAATGTGTAATATTTATTTAAATCATATGTACTCTCTATTTATTGTGTGTTATTGTTTTCATTAATTTTCTTTATTTATAGTGTGTTATATGTGTAATTAAGAGTAATTAGTTATTTATTATATAATTACATAAAAACTAAAGTATTACAAACGTTTTTAAAAAAAATGCTTACTTTTGAAATTATTACAATTACGGATCACAATAAACATAAAAGAACGCTTGCATTTTAATGTGTGTTTAGTTTACTAGCTCTACACCACGTTCGATGCTAAAAATTTTATGTACTTCAATTAGGGTTATCAATGGATTGAATTTTGATCCGAATCCGATGAAATTAATGGAAGATAGATTTAGGGTCTCAATTCGATAACCCAATCGAGATTCGAATTCGATAATTCGTTAACTAAATGAATCAATAGATTGGATTTTGATCCGAATTCGATCTAAATCCAATGAAATTAATGGGAGATGGATTTAGGGCCTTAATCCGATAATCCAATCGAGATTCAAACTCGATAATCCTTTGACTAAATAAATCAAATATGGATATAGGTCATTCCTACCTGATAAATAAATAAAATCTTTATTTTTCTAATTTTTTCAATTTCAGATCGGATACCCGATAACATAGTTAATCGAATATGGATTTAACATTCAAATATCCATCGGATTATTAGATCGGATCGGATAGGATAATTATTATTAACAGATCGGATCGAATTTGAGCAAATCCGATCCATATATCCGATCCATTTACAGCCCTAACTTAAATGTGAAGATTTCACAATCGCCCTAGTCGATTTCACAAAAGAGGTTATGCAACGTACCGTCAACAGGTGTTCTCTTCTTTGCCTCGGTCGTGTATGGAGAAACAATGTGTTGTGACAGCAATCTAATCCTTTTGCTAACAATTCGCTCTGACACGTCAATAATATGTTTCGTACAAGGTGCCATCCAAACTTGCGACATTATCTGTCAAGTTGGGGGTCCTCTTAGACATAGTTATGTATATTATTTATTTAATATTTAATTACGTTGTTTAATTATTTATTTAATCACTTAATTAAAAAAAAGTAATATTTAATTTAATTTCTTATTTAGATATTTCATTTATAAATTATCTTAATTAGTTGTGTGTAGTATGTATTTAATATTTCATTACGTTATTTAAATAAATCACAAATGAATAATACGTACCTCAGGATCGTTGAGGAGAGCTGATAACTGTCAGCTTTGTCCTCATGGATAGCTGTTGAATGTGTCAATATTATCAACAATTTCAAAATGAAAGACGTCGATCGACGTCTTATTGTGATGACACCTCAGTATGCTCTCTAGTATAAATATCCTCAACTTTAACTTGTCAAACATATCGTCGCATTCATTGAATGCATCACCTAACTGTGCCAAAGTTATCGTCATAAGCAGAATCGGTGTAACAGGTCTGCGCGCTCTTCATCCAACAAATCTAGAACTAATGCGAAGCTGACAAAATTATAGTTCGACATAACTTTGTCGGGAATTTGTCTCATAGCGACGTTCAAATGGTAATTCATCTTGTAAAATTTAAAATATTTGGACCTTGTATAAGAGACAATAGATAAAGCATAATATTTGAAAATTAAATAGTTTATTTACTTATTTAAATTGTGTATTAAATATTTAATTATTAACTATTTATTTAAATTGTTTATTGAATATTTAATTGTTAATTATTTATTTAAATTGTTCATTTAAATTATTTATTCAATATTTAAATGTGTATTTAAATTATTTATTTTAATTGTTTGGTTGTTTATTTAATATTTATTTTAATTGTTAATTGAATGTTTAATTGTTTATTTTGAATGTTAATTATTTATTTCAATTGTTTATTTAATATTTAATTACTTATTTATATTATTTATATTTATGGTTCATTTAAATTATTTATTTAATACTTAAATGTTAATTATTTTTTATTTAATACTTAAATGTTAATTTTTTATTTCAATTGTTTATTTAAATTTTTTATTTAATATTTAATTACTTACGTAAATTACTTCTTTTTATATTTATTGTTCATTTAAAATATTTATTTAATATTTAAATTCTAATTATTTATTTCAATTGTTTATTTAATATTTAATTACATATTCAAACTAGTTTTTATTATTTATATTTATTTGTTATTTATGTTAATTAATTATTTTTATTGCTTAATTAACATTTAAGTTACTTGTTTATTGAATTTATTTAAATTAGTTATTTATTATTTCAATTCATTATTTTAATTATTTTATTAATATTTATTTAATTTATTTCAAATAGTTATTTATTTTTTATTTAAATAAACAATATACATAAATAATTAACATAATTCGTGAAATATTTAAATAAACAAATAAAGTATAAAATGAATAATTATATATTAAACAAATAATATACATAAACAATTAAAGTATTATTTGATTTATTAAATTACGTATTAAATATTTAATTTAATATTTTATTTAACTATCTCATTAATTACTTTAATTGGTTATGTATATTGTTTGTTTAATATTTAATTACTTATTTTAATAGTTTATTTCATATTTATTTACTTCATTTAATTATTTATATTAATTTCTCATTTATTTTAATTGTTTATTGAATATTCAATTGTTTATTATATTTATTTCATTATTTATATTTTAAATAAAATAAAATAAAAAATAATTAATTATTTTACTTAAATAAACAATTTACATAATTCATGAAATATTTATAAACAATTAAATTCAATATTAAAAAATAAAAAATGATTAAATATTTATTTAAATTCTTTATTGATATATATTTAAATGCTTTGCAAATAATTAATTTGATTGACATTTTAATTTTCTAGTTTAATTGCTTATTATTATTTTATGAATGTTTAAGTGTTTATTTAAATTCTTTATGTATATTAATTATTTAATATTTAATTATTTCTTTTAATTTTTTTACTAACACTTATTTTCATCATTTATTTTAATATTTTCATTGCTTATTTTAATTATTTTACTAACACTTAATTTAATTATTTATTTTTAATTAATATTTAAATACTTTTTTAATTCTTTATGCATATTGCTTATTTAATATTTAAAAATTTATTTTAATTGCTTTACAGAAATATAATTTGATTGATATTTTAATTTTCTAATTTAATTGCTTATATATTATTTTACAGATGTTTAAATATTTATTTTAGTTCTTTATGTATATTACTTATTTAATATTTAATTATTTCTTTTAATTTTTTTTTACTATTACTTAACATAAAATAAATAATTAAAACTAAATTAGCAAATAATAAATATATAATAAATATTTAGATAAATAATAAAACATTTACATTAAGCATTTCAAAGAATTAATTTTAAATACATAATATACATTAAAATTAAACAATTCAAATAATAATTAAATATTAGATAACACAATATAAGCAATTAAAATAAATAGTTAACTTCAAAAATTAAAGGAAATAAATAAATAAGTAATTTTAAAAAAAATCTGGGCCTAGATAACGGTCGGCCCAGACGACTGGGCTGTCTAGGCGCCAGAAGACCCAGTCAACTGGGCCGTCTGGGCATGCCTAAACAGCCCAGTTAGCTGGGCTAACCGTCTTCTTTGTGGAGATTGTCGGAAAACTCCATTTTCGACGATCTCTACTCCATTTTCCTCCTCCCAAACATTATCCTTACCCAAAAATCATGTATTTTTCCAAAAATCAAAACATGTATACGAAATCATGTTTTTTTTTTTTTCCAAAAATCAAAATAAAAACATTAAATATGGGTCGTCTATTTTCTACTTTTTATCAGTGCTACAGTAATTTTTCTCTTTCCTTACTATTTTCTCTTTCTTCTTTAAATAGTAAGGGTAAATTTGGATATTTCTTGATTTTCAATATTTTAAACATTTTTACTTTTTTCCTTTTTTTTATTTGGTCAAAGGCCTCTTTGAAAAAATGACCGGATCAACCGGCTATTGACCACTATTTCCTCTATGTTCTGTTCATTTCTCATTTCGAAAATACTATAATTAAATATAACATATTCGTATGCTTGTTTACTTGAATAGGGTTGTGGGTTGAAAAAGAGGAAAGAGGCTGTTGATGAGGAAGCAAGGCTTGCTCTTGAAGATTATGAGTCATCATTGAAGCAATTGGAAGGTAAAGGTGGGGAACAAAGTCGTGACATGGGTGCCATAACTGGTAGAAGAGTTTTTGGTGTTCCTAAAAAGCAGATTCAAGAAACAAGTAAGAAGGTTAAAACAGATAATCACTATGGCGACAGTGATAGTGAAATTGATGTTGGGACCAAGGAAGGTGAGGATTGTGAGCAGGGGAAAGGTAATCTTTCTGTAAGAGAAGTATACATTGACCCTGTTGGTATTTGATACCCAATAAGTCTCGGGTTATAATGTTAACGTGGGTTAATATTATTTTATAGGCATATGCCGATGAATGAAATAAGTCCAACAATCAAGTTCATGAGCTACACCCGGCCCAATTGTATTCCTTATGGATAACTTGAATCTTGGCCCGTTTACCCCTTTAATGACCCAACTTAAAACCTAACCCTAGAGTATATATATGAATATAATCCTAGCCTCTTTGATATGATGATTGTGTGATTTTGAGAGAAGAAACAAGAGAATCCCGGTTGCCTCCCTCTGTGTGAGAAAAAAGGTGTCCAGAAGTGTCCAGAACGCTGGTATAACGTGTGCAATTGGTGGTTCTTTCATAGTATATCTTTGTGGTGTCTTCTCTTAGCATTTGTGACGATAAATCATCATCCTTTCTTGTCCTACGTGGGTAAGATTGAATAGCAACCAAAGTGAATCAATTGGTTATGGTTTAGAGCCGTTTGGATTGGTTGTTGGTAAAGAAAGGTACGTTAGACTGAGCCTGAAAAACCACCGTTTCAACATCCTTTTGAGAGAGCTTCCGCAACAGACCCTGATTTTCTTCATGAAGAGTTTGAGATCAGTCATGATCCTATGTTTAAGGTAATCTATCTTCCTTCCCACTTGCTCATCCCTTCTCCCTTTATCGCTGAAGAATGGAAGGGTTAGTTGACATTCATTCACCTCTTTATTAAATGTCAGCCCACACAATATTATGGTTATTTCTTTGCGGTTTATAATGCTTTTCACAAAGGGGGCCAGTCCAAGATCTATTGTTCCTCTCCAAAGACAATAGATGCTCTCAATGGAAAGACACCACTCTCTTTCTCTGTTATTCTAGCTTATTTATGATTTTGACTTGCGAAGAACAACCGCCACCAAAAACAACCCCCCACCCCACCAAAAAAAAACTCGGGCCATCTCAATGAATGGAGAAGAATCTGAAAATGAACGTGTTTGTTTGGCTAAGAAGGAACCTTTGTATTCTCAGCCCCTCATTGGGTCCATCCACTACACAGCACATCACTCTGTGCTGATCTCTGACAGTGCTATAAAGAACTACTTTTCATCCTCCTGGACACCCATACCTTGGGACACTTTTCTCGGCATTCAGTTTAATTCTCAAATTTCCTTATTCTATTTAACGGCGAGGGAATTTTTTAATTAAATAGGTCTATAAATTACCACATTATGTATTAGGGTCTCAAAAACCCTATATTGTCATGTGACTCATCTCTAAATCTGTGTTTCTTGTCTCTCCATCCACATGTTTTTCTAGTGATCCTTGTTTCTGTATGTGTAATATATTTTTTAAAATTTGTGGATTTTCAGAATTTTGAGGATATACTTAAAGTCCCTAACCCAATGCAAATTATGAAGTTGCTATTTTTGCTTCTGACTCTTGGATAAAGGTTAGTGTCGAAAGATTGTGTTTTTTTGCCATTTTGTTTAATGCTTAAATGGGGAACTTACTGCTTTTAATCTGACCAATTTTTGATAAACAATAGAAATAGAATTTATAAGATGGTAATGAGCAGAAAAATGCTGCCAACAATAATGTTGGGAAGTCTTCAGTACCTGCAGGACCTTCAAAATATGACCAAACCATAGAGGTATTTCCTGTTCACATATAATCATGCCATCATGCATAACCATTTTATTGGCTGGTGTATATTTATCTCTCTCTCTCTCTAACAGAAAGAGGATGACAACGATGATACAGATAGTGGAGAAGAGATGGTGGATGGAATTATATCTTCAAGGACTAAGTCAACTTACGAACTTCCATCTCAAGAAGAACTTATACGCTGTGCTTTTGCTGGTGATGATGTTGAAGAAGAATTTGAGAAAGATAAAGAGGCGATCCTAAATGAGGAGAGTCCAGAACTTGAAAAGCCTGTTTTGCTTTCTGGCTGGGGCCAATGGACTGACATACAGAAAAAGAAGGCCTACCTTACTGGATGCAGTAACAGCACGATATGGCCAAAAAGAAAAGGGAAGAAGCCCTCAAGAAGAGGAAGGATGCACATCTTAATAATGTTATCATCTCTGAGATGTTGGATAAAAATGTTACTATCGGTCTCTAGTTTTTTCTTTATTTCTGAAAGAATACATGCTTTGTTAGTTCAGCAATGACTGATAATCAAATGACCATATGGTGGAAACCCAGGTGGACGCCGCTTTCAGATGGCATGACACTTATTTTTTTCACTTTTAGAAATTTTAAAATAGAATTCATGTTCTACTCATATCTAGCTAAAGATGTGATTGGTCAGAGAGACAACTCGTTGGAAAAGTAAGACAGAAGATATAGATGTGAGGAAATTTGATTTCCAATGTTTTTTGTTGGGAAATAGGACATGGAGAAGAATAAGGTGGGAAGTCAATTTCACTTTTTTCCAAATGACACGCGGCATATTTCCAAAGTACATATTTACATGAGATTAAATATCTAACAAAAAAAAAAAACTATATTATTCTGGAAAAAATATATCTACTTGAGGAAGCCTGAAAAATTGTTATATATTATCCATTCAAGCTATCAAACACAAGGAAAGAAATAGGTTTTCTTCTCTGAAGAATGGAAAATGAGGTGCAACACTTTTCCTCCCAAGTTTGATTTTTTATATTCACTTTCTTTGTCACTAGATACCTCATTGTAATTGATAGGATTATCCTTCTTGGTCAGTGCTCTTACCCAAGTAGATGAGTAGGCTTTAGTGGCTTCTTCATGAGAATGGTATGAGGGCTTGCATTCTCGAGTCACACTTATTATACATGTTCCACTGTTTATTCAAGGAATTCGTGCATTTGTACACTTTTCATATGTATCATAGTTTATGTTTAGCTTTAGACTGATTTATTTTGTTCTTTTAGGGTGAAAAACTTTATACAAAGACTTTGCCTTATCCCTGCGCATCAAAGGAAGTTTTTGAACAGAGTATTCGGATGCCAATTGGACCTGAATTTAATCCTGTGACAGCAGTTGGAGCTCTTAATCATCCTGAGGTTCACTTTTAGAACATTTGTCTTCTTTTCTTTTCTAAGTTTTCTTCTCAAAATTTTATTGCCTTCATTCTCCTATGGTCACTTGCATCTATCAGTGTTGAATATAAAAAGAGCTTTCCATTCACAAAATGGAGCTATTGAGAAAATTAAGAGCACGTTGGCTAAGCTTAAAATGTTCACTTATAAGTTTGCACTTTTACTTAATTGTTCTAAATAAAATATGCCACCATGAGTGGTTTTTAATTGAAATGAAGTTGAAAATTAAATACTTATCATTGGTCAAAGTTGGAAATAACTCTTTTTACTTAAAATTAAGTTAATCAAAGTATATGTTTGTTGACAAAATTTTCTTACTTTTCAAGCTGTAACCTGGCATGCTCTATGTTTCATTTTAGCACGTGTAGCTCATGTTTTGGCTACTTATGGACAGGTGGTAAAGAGAGCTGGTGTGAGCATCAAACCTATCCAATTTCAGGATGTTAATCCCCATGAAAAAGTGGAAAACCGTAAGCGCAAGGGACAAAAACCAAGCAATGGTAAAGATAAGAGTTGATATACGAAAAAATGAATGTGAAGAAGATAAAAGCAAAATGATGCTGAAATTTTGGCCAAACAATATCACAATCTGAATGTTGTGCTCATTTTTCTTTCGCATTTTTCAGTTTTGATATTTGAATTTTAGGATATGCCCGAGATGTTTCATTCAACCAAGTAGAATTCAATATCACAATCTGAATGTTATGCTCATGTTTCTTTTGCATTTTTCAGTTTTGATATTTATATTTTAGGATATGCCCGAGATGTTTCATTCAACCAAGTAGAATTCAATATCACAATCTGAATGTTGTGCTCATGTTTCTTTTGCATTTTTCAGTATTGATATTTGAATTTTAGGATATGCCCGAGATGTTTCATTCAACCAAGTAGAATTTAATATCACAATCTGAATGTTGTGCTTATGTTTCTTTTGCATTTTCCAGTTTTGATATTTATATTTTGAGAGATGCCAGAGATGTTTCATTCAACCAAGTAGAATTTAATATCACAATCTGAATGTTGTGCTTATGTTTCTTTTGCATTTTCCAGTTTTGATATTTATATTTTGAGAGATGCCAGAGATGTTTCATTCAACCAAGTAGAATTCCCCACTCGCCGAAGTTAATTTCTTGTGTTAGGATAAGGTTTTGTTAGCATCAATTTAGTGGTAGCGATTAGTTTAATAAGTATCTCCATTGTTGTAACAAATTTTGAGGAGCAATCAAGTGTCATTGGCTCGAAGGAGGTTTCTGCCTAGTTCACTTGCCTGTGTATTGTTCTTGTATAGATTTTGGACATGAATTTAAATTCACTTGGCAATACAAAATCAGTTCATGTGTAGCTTCTTTTCAAAGGAATTGGTCTAAAGGCTTTGAATTCCTATGATATTATATTTATTCATTCGTTTCTGCATTAAAGCATGCGTAATATTGGTATCTAGCCATCTCCAGAGGAGAGTTTGGCGCACTGAAATTTGGATGTGATCACATACAAATTTTGCTCATTATGATTCATAATGAGTCCTATTTAGTTTAGCATGCCAAACAGGATGCAGTTCGAATTTCACCATTCTTCAGGCTCGTCTGGTATTTAGTGTGCTACTAAAGATAAAAAATGCAAATAGGAATACATTCAAAGGCGAGAGAAAAGCAAAGAGAAAGATGAGATGATTAGAGAGGTGTCTATAATCTCTACCGTTAGCTAACAGGAATCAACAAATTTTACAACAGCTCGGAAGATCTATAGCTTGACGAGAATGTACTTCAAACATAACCACAATATTAAGTTGAGTTTAACGTTAAATTTATAAAGAGTAGAAAGGAAACTGATGCCAACGGATCTTGATATGTGAGGACGTAAAAAGCAGATACATGCTTACAGGTGCTCTAAACTTTTGATATCTCATCTGTGCAGGCCAAAAAAGGAGCACGTACACTCCCTTTAACTTGATTCCATGGTAGGACCAGTCGCATTAAGAACCTGTTGGCCAAGGGAAAAGTTCTGATATTTTATTCAAAACGTCAAAAACCTGAGACGAGCATCAAGTAACCTTTGCCTTAGTGCAAGCGTGAAAAATTAAGTGCAGCAAGGCAGAAACAGCAAAAGCCTTGATGCGAAGTGAAACAAAAGAGATGATCATGTTCGATTGGCTTGAATTATTCAAAGATTCATACTTTGTTAAGGGATCCCACATCGGTTAAATATCGAAATTTGACCAATTTAAAAAGATTTTGAGCTATTCCTTTTAACAATGTTGACTTTATTAAGATGAACCTCAAATCTGAATAAATTTCTGAGAGCACTGCAAAAAGATACAATCGTCCCGATGAAGTTCATTTAAGATAAGTAGTACAAAACAGGATTTTTCCTTTGATATTATAGTAAAATCTTGAAGGAATTGGAAAGTGAGTAGGTCCATTACCTTGCAGGGAAGCCCCAGAAGAAAATGAAAATTTTTAACGGAGGACAAGTACAAGAAGCTACTTACATCCTTGATAGCTGCTTGAACTCGAGGATTTTGGAATGCCATAGCATTGATAGCAACATCGGGATTTGGCATGATTTTAGAAATGACTTCCTCAGGCGTAAGCCCTATTTGATCTGCAAGATATATCAGGTGAGAAACAATAAGTGCTGCATGTTTCATGTTTGCTGCTGATAACGAGTGGGAACTGAACAGACGAGATTTTGACATTCTTTTTATTTTATTTTATAAATATTTAATTCCATTCAATCTTGTCAAATACTACGTACCAACAGGCATATGCAGCAAAATAATAACCAGTGTATAGAACTCACCAAACTGTTGCTTAATCTCGGGACTGCTAAGATCAAAATTTTTCGAGGAGTCCATCATGCGGTTATCCCATTCTGGGCTATATCCAATAGTCATTTAGTATTGACTTACGAGATTTTACGTTATTGCATTTTAGTTAAGCGGATTACAATATGTAAATTTAAAGTAGCTGACACAAGATTCTCAATGCATGTTTGTTTGAGTCCAGTATGATCTAATGTGGCGAACATAAAAGCAGTTAGGATTCAAAATATACTAAGAAACAGGAATATGGACAATAAAGAAAAGTTTTAACAAAATTTAGAAGGGCAAAGCTTTGTGATTATAAGGTCATAATTCAAATTTTAAAAGCGGGGAATAGCCATTATTTATGATAAACAAACACTCCGTGACTCCAACTAGGACCGTGTGTCCACGTCCAACACCTTTTCTGTCGAATACTGGCACTCCTCGAACACTTCATGACAATGCTCCGGCAAGCCCCATGCCATGCCTTATTTTTTAAATATATTTTATGAATTTCTAATGCTTGATGGATACTTTAGGGGCATTTTCAAGCAAGTGTTCGACATGACATGTCGTGTTTTATATTTAGAAGTACAAAAATAAATTTATAAAGTATAAAATTAAAACTTTAATTAATTTGAATCGACTATGCATGTAAGCCTTCGCAAGTAAAAGTTTCACCAGGAAACTTATGGATGGTCGTGTTTTAACAAATTCATTAAATCTCGGAAAAACCGCACAAGTTTTAGCATACCTAAAATGGGTGGGTAATAGAAAAACAAACTCACATTTAAAGGTAGCAAGATTCCTCGTCTCCTTGGGTAAGTAGCTGAACGAGAAAACACGAACAATGTTACAATGGTTATTAAAGCCTATGTTTGGCCCCCCATTTTTATAAAAAACTCATTTTTTTCAAAATACATTTTTAACCACACATTCTCCCGTAAAATAATTTTACATGCAACCTAAAATTTTTGCTTATTTTTTAATCACACATTTTCCAACAAAATGCTATTTCAAAAAATACATTTTGGCCTAAAAATGGGACTCAAATAGTGGCTAAGAATATGATTAGTGAAATATCAAGTTAGGAGAACTATGCGATGTTAAGAGGGAAATGCTTGGTGGTACGCCTTAATGGACAAAATAATGATAACATTTTATGAATAACATATTAATCTTTTTCTTACTAAGAAAATTTTTTATAATCAAATGTGTTAATGTTCTTGTTTGGACCATATGCAGGACAATAGTAAATATGCTAAATATCAGAACCGTGATGTAACAAAAATTGTGACACGCTACAGTTCAGTGTATGGGGTCTACGTAAGAGCCCATGCCGTGGCAGTGAGTTTGAAGTCCTTATGCAGCCGAGGATTGGAGGAATGACAGCGATATCCATAACGATTGAGTTTTCTTCCAGATGAAAGTAATGATTAGCACAAGGGTCCTAGCCATAGTCGAATAGTCATAACAGATGCGGTAAAAGTAAAAGTTTGAAGGTACAAACACAAAGGAACAAAATTATAAACGAAAAGAAGCAAACTCTACCACAGGAAATGTTTGGTTCTACTAACAAATTGACCTCGGCTGAAAAGAAGCTTTCTACTGAGCAACCTGTCTGTGAAGCTAACCCACCTATAAATAGAAAAAAGAACCAATTAATGTACGTTTTGCAAAGATTAACTTCAAGAAAATTAAAACCAAAAACTGAAAAAATGAAGAACGGTTTTCCCCTTTTTGATTCGGCGCAGAAACTCGATCCACACCACAAAGGTATCTCCAATTTGAAGGCCATTTTCAATCACAAAGACAATTTCACAAAGAAGGCAAAGGAGGATTTATTTTGCACTAAGTAGGTGGAGAGTATCTATTGTTTTTGGTGTGTATAAAATGAAGGGTGAATGCTCCAATTTATAGGCTCAGTGGGGAGAATGGATTTCCCAGGAGTCTTGCAAGATTAGGATAGAAAATTTGCAAGATTATGTTAATCCAAAAGATAGAGCTCATCCAAGACGAGATAAGGAAGTTGAAGAAAGATATCGATTTATTTATCTATCTTTTCTTATGATTTTCAAATTACCTCCAAGTTGGGTATTGAGCATCTAGTCCAATAGATTAATTACCTCTAAATATCCAACATAATTGGGTTACTTCAATTGTGGTGTGAATTTAATTCTTCAATCCTGGACTTATAGCGTATGAAGTTAAAACGGCCTCGATTTTTTATCATCGCCTAGGGGATTTGGGCATCACTTACCAAATATGCCCAACAACTTCTACCTTGATGCCAAATCATCTTGCAAGTCAGATAAGATAACAAATAGTTTCAGGAAAGAAACTTATAAGTTTGTACCGATGTTTACAAGATCAAGGCAGCTTCTAAACTTTACCAATGGGAGTACCTTAGTTCCAATATCTGTAGGATTATATTTTGAAAGGACTTTTTCAAGTTTTACCAATTCTTGAGAAACTATATCTCTAATGAAATGCAATCTAACATCTATATGTTTAGTACGTTCATGAAAGACAGTATTTTTACATAGGTGAATAGCAGATTGACTATCAGAATATATTGTCACATTGTCCTTAAAAACACCATGTTCATTTAATACACCTTTAAACCACAAAGATTTTTTAAAGGCTTCAGTAGCAGCAATGTATTCTAATTCAGTAGTGGATAATGCAACATGTTGAAGTTGTGATTTCCAACTAACACATGAATTACACAAAGTAAACATGTAAGATGTAAATTTCCTATTATCTCTATCACGTGCATAGTTAGCATCAGTAAAACATTTCAATTTTATTCTTTCAGTACTAAACTTATATAATAAGTCAACATTGCATGTTCTTTTCAAATATTTAAACAACCATTTCAAAGCCTTCCAAAGTTTGGGACCCGGGTCGGACATATACCTGCTAAGCGTACTAATAACAAAGACTAAGTTAGATCTAGTACACACCATTAGAAACATCACAAAACCAATGGCATTTGTATATAGAATTTGTTCATATATTCTTCTTTTTCTTCATTAGCAGGTGATTGTTCTTTAGATAATACAAAGTGATTATCTAAAAGTAATGTAACAGGTTTACATTCATTCATTCATACCAAATTTCTTCAAAATTTTTATGATATATAGAGCCTGATGTAAAAATAAAATTGATTTAGACCTATCCCTTTGAATTTCCATGCCTAAAATTCTTTTAACATTATCTAGGTCTTTCATATCAAATTCATTATTTAAAGTAGTTTTTACATCATTTAACAACTTCAAGTTGGGACCAATCAAAAGCATATCATCCACGTATAGCAACAAAACACACAGTCATTATTGTTTGCATTACCTTGATAGTTGATAAGTGTGTTTTTGCACACTTATTTAGGTCACAAACATGACTTATTAACGAGCAAAATGATTGAATTGTGACTTAATCTCGTACATTTGTAAATTGTAGGGAATAATGATGAATATGGTGAAATTCAGGAGAAAAGACGTAAAAAGGACCAAAATGACGTAAAGTGAAAGTTCATAGACCAAGGTGCAATTATCCAAAAGTTGACCCGATGAACAAATCGAGAAATTGATTAAGCCAATTTCCAATTGATCATATCTTGAGATGATGGAATGGAAAGAATGAAGAAAAGATGCCAAGAAGTGAAGGATTCAAGTAGGAGGACCAAAATGAACATATTTCATAGTTGGTAGCACTATGCGACCGCATGGTGCTACCCTCTATGTGGTCACATAGAGGCATACCGAATCATTAGTGCCATAAAATTTTTACTCTATGCGGTCGCATAGAGATTTCTAGGGCAAAAATCGCAGTTTCCTTTTTTCCGCCGAAACTCTTATGGAAACAGTATTTTTAGATTCCTATATAAACAAAAACTCGAATAGAATGAAGGGGACGCCATTTTTGAGAGATTTTGAAGGAGAAACGAGGAGAGATCGCGTCAAGTGAAGATTCGATTGAAAATTGATTCGGGTGATGACGTTTCTTCAAATATTTTTATGTTTTCTTCTTTTTAGTTAGGATAGATTTATCATTGCTAGGAGACCGATGAACCTTGTAACACTACGTTTTATTGTTGATTTGGATTTTTGACGTATTTAAACGCAAGTTCCGGATTGATTGATTTATTATGTTTTTATCTTCATATGATTATTGTGCATGTAATTATATGATTGTGGTGACCTGTTTTACGCATTCGAAAGAAGGAAAATAGGTTCGACATAGTATAAATCATCATAGGGTCCGATAGGGGATATAAATATACCTCTATGCCTTGTGTGAATCATTTGATATTCATAAATTTATAATGCATTTCGGTATGTTAGTATTCGTCATAGAAATATAGTCGAATCATATATTGGGATAGGTTTGGCATTGCTCGAGAGAGATTGCTAAATTAAAATAGGAATATTGATTCATTTTTTGTGGAACTGTGTGTCAAATTTGCATAATTGAAAATTGAACGGGTATTACTTGGGGATTCGTGATCCTAGTACGTTAGTATATCCATTAATTCCATAAAATTCTAGTAAGTTGCATCCAAGTTATTTTGCATTTAGTATAATTTTTCATCCATACTTGCATCAAAGTTTACATCTTTTTAGTTAAAGTGCAAAACATCAATTTGATTTTCGCGTTTCGGTTAAGGTCATAATAGGTTGATTTGAACTAATTCAATCCTTGTGGGATCGATACTTAGATTCATATTCCATTTTACTACTTGTTAACGAACCGTACACTTGTAGTGGATTTTAAATCGGAACAAATAATTTCGTGAACAAGTTTTTGATGCCGTTGCCGGGGATTGAAATTTAGTTTTAATTTTATCTTTTGTGACACTAATTCGAACTTATCTAGATTAGTAGTAGTTAGCTTACTAGGTTTAGTCTTATCTACTTTGATTTAATTTTGTTTTAATTTTGCTATCTTAGGATTTGTATGCAAGGAGCACCTGATCGAGACTTGGTTTCTGTGGATCCAGAGATCGAATGCACATTTTGTCACAGACAAAGAGAAGCAAGAGCGGCACAACAAATGGCTAACGAGCAAAATAGACCGACAATTCCACTCAACGAAGGCATGGCAGTTGAATATTACGGGAATACAGTACTTCGGGACTTCATGGCACCATTGGTGGTCCAAAGTCAATCTAGTATTGTGTATCCTCCATTTGGACAATCGAACTTCTAGCTGAAAACAAATGTGATTCAACTATTCAGAATGGGCGGCTAGTGAGAACCCACATACACACATATCCCGATTTCTGGACATGTGCCAACATTTCAGGTACCAGGGTATCTCGGACGATGCTATAAGACTGCGGTTGTTTCCACACACCTTGCGGGATAAAGCACTTGAATGGTTGGATTCACTTCCCATTGCAAGTATCACCACTTGGAACGAGCTAGCCTACAAATTCTACACCAAGTTCTTGCCGCCAGCTAAGGTAGCCAAATGCCGGCATGACCTCTATATTCAACCAATGTGAGTCTGAATCATTTAAAGAGGCATGGAATCGTTTCAAAAATATGTTAAGGAAGTGTCCTCAACATGGCTTTAACAAGAAGACACCGATCCGATTTTTCTACACTGGACTACTTCCATCCTTCAAGAGCATGGTGGATTCATCATCTGACGGGTCTATCTCCACAAGAACAATTGATGGGGGGCATGGGAGCTGTTTCAGAGAATGGCTACAACTTTAGCCATGTGGTCTACAGATCGAGTGATTCAGAAGAAAATGCCGGGGTTTATGAAGTAGATACTTACTCGGCATTGTCTACAAAGATAGACTCTTTGTTCTATAAGGTTGAGAGCATTTCACAGACCGCCACTGCAAAACAAGTCAAGAAGCCTAGCTGTGAAGAATGTGGAGCAGACCACAACACTGTTAATTGTCCAATTCTCGCACAGGGGGTCGAACATGCAGATTTTTTGCAATGGTGTCAACGCCAATAGAACAACCCACATTTGAAAACCTTCAATTACGGTTGGAGAAAACACCTAAACTTCTCGTGGAGTAATCAAAATCAAAATAGACCATAAGGTCAATATCAGCAGCAGGATAAAAAGCCACCATTGGAAGAGATGGTCGAGAAGTTCATGGCAACAACCAATTAGTATATGGAAGCCAACAACTAGTTTATGTGAAAGACAGATGCAACTCTTCAAGACCAAAGTGCAGCAATCAAAAATTTGGAGACACAAATGGGACAGATGGCAATCTCCATAATGGGTAGAGCACCAGGAAACTTACCCAACAACACTGAAATCAACCCTAAGGAGCACGCAAAGGCTATAACAACCAAAAGTGGAGTACAACTACCAGAGATACATGTAAAAAGACCGATAGCTAGCAAGGAATCAGCACCAAGCTCAGATGACGAGATTGTGGAACAGACTGAACAAACAACAGGGGATGTTGTCAAGAAGAGTTCCAATACATTACGAGGTATAGTTACAAATCCTATCAACCCTCATGAACCACCTATTCCATTCCCGCAGAGGTTGAAAAAGCACAAATTGGATCAGCAATATAGTAAGTTTCTTGAAGTTTTAAAGAAATTACACATCAATATCTCATTTGTTGAGGCACTTGTTCAGATGCCGAGTTATGCAAAATTCGTAAAGGATATCTTCTCCAACAAGCGAAGGATAGAAGAAAACGAAACAGTGATGCTAACTGAGGAATGCAATGCCAGAATCCGGAAAAAACTGCCTCCAAAACTAAAGGATCCAGGGAGTTTTATTGTACTTTGCATTATTGGGAATTGTCATTTTGATAAAGCATTGTGTGACTTAGGTGCAAGTATTAATTTAATACCTCTCTCTATTTTCAAGAAACTCGGTTTGGGAGAAGCTAAAGCCACAACAGTCACATTACAGTTAGCAGATCGATCCTTTACACATCCAAGAGGAATCATTGAAGACGTGTTGGTAAAAGTGGAGAAGTTCATATTTCCAGCCAATTTTCTCATCTTAGACATGGAGGAAGATAAGGATGTTCCACTCATATTGGGGCGACCTTTCTTAGCTACTGGAAGAGCGATTGTCGATAATCAGAAAGGGCAACCTATATTGAGGCTTGGCGAAGAGCAAATCTCTTTCAACGTGTTCAAGGTAATGAGATTCCCTACTGAGTCAGATAACTATTTCCAGATTGATATATTTGATAGAATAATTCAAGATACATTTCAGCTACATCATCCTTCCGATGCATACGAGGCGTGCATTGCACATTCTCAATCCACTCCCACTGATTTAAGTGAGATTGAAACATGTGCATGGTTTTTGGAAACTAATCCACCATACATGCGCAGACGTTACTTCGAAGAGCTGGGAACTAGGACTACAAAGTAAGTGCCATCTATTCAGCAACCTCCTAAATTGGAACTCAAGCAATTGCCACCACACCTTCGATATGCTTACCTGGGGAAATCTTCTACACTTCCAGTTATTATTTCAAATACTGTCAGTGAAGTGGAGGAAGAGAAACTACTTCGGGTGCTAAGGGAGAATAAAACAGCCATTGGATGGTTTATTACAGATATCAAGGGGATCAGCTCGTCGCTGTGCATGCACAAAATACTCATGGAGGAAAAATTCAAACCAAGCATTGATGGTCAGCGGAGATTGAATCCACACATGAAGGAAGTGGTCAGCGCTGAGGTATTGAAATTGCTCGACGCATGCATCATCTATCCAATATCAGATAGTGCATGGATCAGTGTAATACAGGTTGTTCCCAAGAAAGGGAGTATCACAGTGATAGAAAATGAGAAAAATGAGTTGATTCCTACACGGGCAGTGACTGGATGGAAAGTTTGCATCGATTACCGCAAACTAAACGCTGCTACTCGAAAGGATCACTTTTCACTACCGTTCATTGATCAGATGCTGGAGAGACTAGCAGGGCACTTGCATTACTATTTTCTGGATGGGTACTCCGGGTATAATCAGATTCCAGTAGCACCTAACGATCAGGAGAAGACAACTTTCACCTGCCCCTACGGTACCTTTGCATATCGTAGGATGCCATTTGGTTTATGCAACGCTCCTGTCACGTTTCAGCACTGCATGATGGCTATCTTCTCGGATATGATTGAGAAATTCATCGAGGTATTCATGGACGACTTCTCAGTGTTTGGGTCTTTGTTTGATGAGTGTTTGGAACATTTGAGTCTTGTGCTGCAGCGGTGTACAGAGACTATCTTGATATTGAATTGGAAAAAATGTCACTTTATGGTACAAGAAGGCATCGTACTAGGACACAGAATCTCAACAAAGGGTATTGAAGTGGACAGGGCAAAGATTCAGGTGATCGAGAAACTACCACCACCTACATCAGTGAAAAGTGTTCGTAGTTTCCTTGGGCATGTCGGGTTCTACAGAAGATTCATTAAGAATTTCTCAAAGATTACTAAATCACTGTGATGTTTATTGATGAAGGAATCCACATTTGAGTTCATGGATGAGTGTTTGTTGGCTTTTAACACCTTGAAAGAGAAGTTGATTTCAGCACCCGTGATCATCACGTCGGATTGGAATCTGCCATTTGAATTAATGTACGACGCCAGTGATTTTGCTGTTGGGGCAGTATTGGGACAACGAAGAAATAAGATATTTCACGTGATCTACTATGCAAGTAAGACCTTGAACGACGCTCAACTCAATTATGCTACTACAGAAAAAGAGCTCCTTGCCGTACTCTACGCCTTTGACAAATTTCGATCATATCTTGTGGGGTCAAAGGTCATCGTTTACATAGATTACGCTGCTATCAAGTACTTAATGGAAAAGAAGGATTCAAAGCCATGTCTCATTCGTTAGATACTGTTGCTTCAAGAGTTTGACTTGGAAATCAGGGATAAGAAGGGCAGTGAAAACGTGTTGACAGACCACTTGTCTCGATTCGAGGCCACAGAACAGACAGAGATAGTGGAAATCAACGAAGTCTTCCTAGATGAACAGATTTTTGGTGTGGGGGAGGCATCCTGGTATGTGGACATAGTTAACTACTTAGCTAGGTCTATCATGCCGCCTGATCACTCAAGTCACCAGAAGAAGAAATTTTTCGCGGAATTGAAGTATTATTTTTGGGAGGACCCTATTCTATACAGGCGGGGGGCTGATCAAATCGTTCGTCGCTGCGTACCTAAGGAAGAAGTACCTTTGATATTAGAACATTGTCATTCATCTACATATGCAGAGCATTTTGGGGCTTCAAAAACAGCGGCGAAGATCCTTCAATCTAATTTTTACTGGCCTACACTGTTTAAGGATGCTTTTGAATTCGTGAAAAGGTGCGACTGATGTCAATGCATCGGTAATATATCTAGGAGAAACGAAATACCCTTGAACAGTATCCTAGAGGTGGAACTATTCGACGTCTGGGAGATCGACTTCATGGGGCCATTTCTCCCACCCTTCTCTAATCAGTATATATTAGTAGCTGTGGATTACGTATCAAAGTGGGTTGAGGCAGTTGCATTGCCTACCAACGATGGGAAGGTGGTGATTGAGTTTCTAAAGAAACATATTTTTACTCGCTTTGGAACACCGAGGGCTATAATCAGTGACGGGGGCAAACATTTCTACAATCGCCAGTTTGAACAATTGTTGACTAAATATGGCATTAAACATCGTGTCGCCACTGCATATCATCCCCAAACCAGCGAACAGGTTGAAGTGTCCAATAGACAATTGAAGCGAATACTCGAAGTTACAGTAAGCTCGTCATGAAAAGATTGATCTAAGAAACTGGACGACGCCTTGTGGGCCTATAGGACTGCATTCAAGACCCCTATAGGAATATCACCATATCAACTGGTTTTCGAGAAGGCATGCCACTTACCTCTTAAGATAGAACACCATGCTTACTGGGCAATGAAGAAATTGAATTTGGATTTGAAAGCTGCGGGTGAAAAACGTCTACTACAACTTAATGAGTTGGATGAGCTCAGAATGGAAGCCTACGAGAATTCAAGACTCTATAAAGAACGCACCAAGAAATGACATGATATGCACATTCAGAGGCGTGAATTTACGGTGGGGTAGAAAGTGCTACTCTACAACTCTAGGCTTAAGCTGTTTTCAGGAAAGCTACGATCAAGGTGGTCTGGTCCATATACTATTACACAGCTTTTTCCACATGGGGTAGTTGAGATCACTCACGATAGTACGGGGACATTCAAGGTCAATGTACAGCGTTTGAAGCACTATTGGGACAACGATTTTTCAAAGAAAAAGTCTACCGTTCATCTTAGACCACTAGAATGACGCAATTCGGTAAAGTTGAGCTATCGACTATAATCTAGCGCTGGGTGGGAGGCAACCCACTATATCCTTCTATTAGCTTACTTTGCACATTAGTGCTAGAATTATTTAATTTTCGCATTTGCATTTTTCCAGGTCATTGTTCGTACATGCATACTAATAGGATCGAATTATCATCCCCATAATTTCCTAGGCATTACACACAGGTTCGGTAAGTTTGAAATGATTTTGGGTGTCTGGGAGCATGGTTCACGCATTTCTAGATAAAAGAAAGTTTAAAAAAATTTAAATAGGAAAATATCTTTTTGCTTTTCAGTATGTTAAAAAAATAAATAAATAAAAAATAAAAAATTTTTGGTCTATGCGACCACATAGACACCTGCTGAACGTCAAAAGGGAGCAAATTTCATTATTATGTGACCGCATAGTTTAGTACTATGCGGCCGCATAGTAGAGCTCGATCATGGTTTTAAGCCATGACCGAGCCATTTCCCTCCCCCATTTTCCCCTATTTGCTTCACACACTCCGCATTTCACTCGACTCCCCACCCCATTGACACCATATATCATTCCTCCACACCTCCTTTGAAATTTCAAGGTAATTTCTCATTCCCTCTTTTCTTTAACTTTCTTTCGGTTTGTTTTGTGAAGAACCAAGAATATTTTGAGCTTAATTATGGAGAATGGGCATTAGGTAGTCGATAGGTTGTGGATTTTGAGGTTGGGTTGTGTATGGATTGGTGGCACATCACACTTTAGGTGTTTTATAAGGTTCACAATGAATGCATGCTACATGTTCGATAAAATGCCTACTTGAGCTTTGTGGTGCATTATGTAGAATCTTGCATTTGATAATCTAAATATGTACACTACCATGCACATTGTGATCAAATGCCATAAAAAATTGAGCTCGATACACGCACTCACCAACCACACACATGTAGGCACACGTGCTAGGCTCACGTCACTTCACAACACCCACTTCGTTCCTTGCGTTAAGTACCCGTACGACATCCAATGAGCTTGAAAATTGAATATATGCCACTCCACACTACTTACTTTCATATGCCCAGAGGTTGCTCAGGAAAATTTCGAGTTTTCTCGATGATGTCCAGGGGTGAAAATGCTCACTTACTCACGGGTCACTTAACTCATTTTTGGATGTTTTGAGTTTCATTTTGTGTGTGTATTATTATTTTGCCTTTCTTCTACGTTCTTGAGCATGTTTTCTTGAAGTTTTCATATGCCACATTTCTAAACATTTGTAAAACATCACATCCATTTTGCAACACGTAGGCACATGGCTAGGTCACGGCATGTCACGATAACCTACGTCCCCCACTTTACACCATTATTTGACACATCAAACGACGTCCATTTGCTTTGAAATTTGAATATATGGTAGATCTCATTGAATACTTTCAGATGCCCGGAGATTGGCCGGGGAAATTTCGATATTTTTTGATGATGTCCGGGGCCGAACATGCACACTCGGTCATAGTCCAAATTTTCAAATGTGCTTGTTTCAGCCTAAGTTTCCAATTTTTCTTCTTGGCATTCTATTTACACTACCTTGAATGCCATATTTTGATAAGTGCACACAAGGAGTTCCATATGCATGTTGAAGCAAGTTTGGGGGATTTGTGAAATACTTGTCTTGCTAATCTCAGTCCCCCTATCATTTTTCAAAATGCAGTTTAATGACTTTTATTTTTATACTTTTGCAGGATGCCTCCAAAGCGAACATCAAAAGAAAAGGAGAAGGTTGGTTCCACATCTAGCACAGCTTGGACTAGGGAACCCGAAGGAGGTGTTCGGCATTTTCTATCTTCAGACCAAGCAGCTTGTTACGCCAATGTAGTCCGTGAGTGGGCGCTCATCCCGGAAAGACCAATTAAGTTGGATAATTTCTCGGGTTTTGAATTGGTTTATTTAATCAATAACTCTAGTTGGGAGAAAGTGATCGAAAGGCCACAACCCGTCTATGAAAATTTGGTACGGGAATTCTATGCCAACTTCAATGCTAAAATAGACACACCTGGATCTGATCATCTGCATCAAACATGGGTTTGGGGCAAATGGATCATGTTTTCACCTGAAGTCATTCATGACTACTATCAGCTCACTTGAACTAATGTATTCCCAGTCCCGCATGATTTCAACTGGGTTGAGGTTGCAGAAGTATTATTGGGACGTGAAAATGCTTGGACTCTCCCTACAGCTGATTGGTATCAAATTGACCTCACTCCTTCTATAGCCATCCTATGGTTGTTCATCTGCCACAACATCGAGCCCATCTCCCATAGGACAACATTCACAAATCAGAAGGCGGGGTTCATCTATCACTTAGTTTGGGGCAACAAGATTGATTTGGCCACTTAAATTTACAATCAGATACATATTACAGGAGCATGGGATGACAGGCACACCTCACTGATTTTCTCGAGCTTGATAAGTGGGGTTTGTAGAGCTGCCGGCATACAAGTTCAGCTAAGGGAGGCACCGGAGAAACCAAGTCCATTTATCAAGCGCCTTACACTCGAGGCCCAGGACCGGGCCCGAATTAAACATCAACAGAAGTTGGAAAATGAGCGTCGGTGACAGCAACAGGCTGAAGAAAGTCAATCAGCTGAGGACTTTGACATGCCACAAGCTCCGGCATCGCCGGCTAACATGGACACCCAGTTATTGAGGCAGATATTTGCCACTATGACTGGAAACAGTCGAGACATACAGCAGCTTCAGCACTCCTTTGGAGCATTGAGTACCACTATCTAGCAGGTGCAGATGGATATGGCATCCGGACGAAACTTCGCTTTCATTACCGGTAGTGAGTCCCTCGCGGCACGTAGACAGATGAGTACCTTTGATGGGCGATTGGGCATGTACGTTGGCAGGATGGATGGTATACAGTGACGGGTAAATGAGACGTGGGATCATCTAGGGAGTTTGGAGACGAGGGTTCAGGCCATGCAGATGGAGCAGACCCAACAGTCTGCCATGTTGAGAGAGATCTTGTCCCGCCTTTCCTCCCCTCTAGGAGATGATGATGCCGGGCCCAACTTTTCGTCCCAGCCACCGTTTTGATCAGGGGAGTACTATTTTTCCCATTTTAATTTTTTGTCTTCATTCTGTCCTTAAAATTATGTCTTTAATCTTACATTGAGGACAATGTATTAACTAAGTTTGGGAGGGTGACATAATTTTAAATCTCTATCCGTATTCATCATTATCTATTTTTCACTAATTTCCATTACTGCATAATGTGTGCATGATGAGTGTTATAAAAAAAAAATATTTGCATTTTATTTAGTTTGTTTTAAATTCTCTTCATGCATGCTTGTGTGAGCTTGATAACCTTGTTAGCTATGATAATATTATTGGAAGAGTGTAAAATGCAAAACTTTGGATCTGGTGTTAATTAGACTAACTGATACTTGTTGATGCAACACTTGACATTATCTATGTACGTTATTCATGCTTGACATATTAGGAGAATGACCGGACTTTGAGCATAAAGTAGGAAGAGAAGGATAACCCTCTATTGAATTAATCCATAAATTACTTTAAGACAGTTTGGTGATAGTTGAGCTATTATAGGAAAGTATTGAGATGAGCGGGAGCTCCGTGTATGAAATTTATTGTGTGGATTGTCTAGACCAGTGGGATAAAGAGAAGGTGAAAATTTTAAATTAAGGTTGGTTTTGGAAACTAAATGTCTAGAAAAATAACAAAGGGCACAAAATTAATATGTGAGAATAAAACACTTCTGTTCATGCCTTTATGATTCGAGCAAGTAAGCCTGTAAGGATATTTCAAAATCTGGTGCCCTAAAGCCAACTTGTTTGGGAGTCACCGGCTCAAAGCTCAATACATGGGTTATATAGAAAGCAAGAGGGAAAGAAGTTAATAAAAAGTCATTTTATCGAGCCTTTATAACTCGAGTGAATAAGTCTGGAAGGGTTTAAAATGTGGTGCCCTAAAGCCAACTGATTTGGGAATCACCGACCTAAAACTCGTTACATGGGTTATATAAAAAGCAAATAAGAAGATGACAACCAATCAGAAATTAAAGAAATGTGAGAAAAACAAAAGAGAGACAATAACATGACGAAAAGCCCTTAGACATTTGGTTGAAGAGACTATACCTCTGAGGCGAGGTAAGTAACCTAGTTTAATCTTGATTGTCGAAGCAATCAAACTTAGGAGAGCCTTCACTTTTTGAAATGTAGACTTGTGATAGTAATGCTAAATCCAAACTACGAGAGGGTGAGGACTACAGCTATATAAATTTCTAATCTTAAAACACAACCCCAGAATAATTGAGTGAAAAGAATAAGTTAGGGGGTTGTGTATCTCCCGAGCGAGTAAGGATATATTTGACCACTTGGGGTTGGGACTCAAATTTATCATGAACTTGATATGTTGGCATGAATTCACACATACACGTCAATTTGCATTTAACAGGTAAAGGTTGATGTCATGTTTGCACAGATAAATTTTTAAATACTCAGTCCAATCCTGAGCCACAATAGGGTATTAAGCCATGTTTGTTCAGAATTAAGTCACTATCTTGTTTGAGGACAAACAATAGTTCAAGTTTGGGGGGTTTGATAAGTGTGTTTTTGCACACTTATTTAGGTCACAAACATGACTTAATAACGAGCAAAATGATTGAATTGTGACTTAATCTCGTACATTTGTGGATTGTAGAGAACAACGATGAACATGGTGAAATTCAGGAGAAAAGACGCAAAAAAGGACCAAAATGACGTAAAGTGAAAGTTCAGGGACCAAGGTGCAATTATCTAAAAGTTGACCCTATGAACAAATCGAGAAATTGATTAAGCCAATTTCAAATTGATCATATCTTGGGATGATGGAATGGAAAAAATGAAGAAAAGATGCCAAGAAGTGAAGGATTCAAGTAGGAGGACCAAAATGAACATATTTCATGGTTGGTAGTGCTACCCTCTATGCGGTCGCATAGAGGCATACCGAATCATTAGTGCCATAAAATTTTTACTCTATGCGACCGCATAGAGTATTTCTAGGGCAAAAATCACAGTTTCTTTTTTCCACCGAAACTCTTATGAAAATAATATTTTGAGGATCCTATATAAACAAAAACTCGACCAGAATAAAGGGGACGCCATTTTTACAAGTTTTTGAGAGATTTTGAAGGAAAAACGAGGAGAGAACAAGAGGATAATATCGCGCCAAGTGAAGATTCGATTGAAGATTGATTCGGGTGATAACGTTTCTTCAAATATTTTTATGTTTTCTTCTTTTTAGCATGTTAGGCTAGATTTATCATTGCTAGAAGATCGATGAACCTTGTAACACTACGTTTGATTGTTGATTTGGATTTTTGACGTATTTAAATGCAAGTTTCGGATTTGATTGATTTATTACGTTTTTATCTTCATATGATTATTGTGCACATAATTATATGATTGTGGTGACCTGTTTTACGCATTTGAAAGAAGGAAAATAGGTTCGACATAGTATAAATCATCATAGGGTCCGATAGGGGATATAAATATACCTCTATGCCTTGTGTGAATCATTGGATATTGATAAATTCATAATGCATTTCGCTATGTTAGTATTCGTCATAGAAATATAGTCAAATCATATATTAGGATAGGTTTGGCATTGCTCGAGATAGATTGCTAAATTAAAATAGGAATATTGATTTATCTTTTGTGGAACTGTGTGTTAAATTTGCATAATTGAAAATTGAATGGGTATTACTTGGGGATTCGTGATCCTAGTGCGTTAGTATATCCATTAATTCTATAAAATTCTAGTAAGTTGCATCCAAGTTATTTTGCATTTAGTATAATTTTTCATCCATACTTGCATCAAAGTTTACATCTTTTTAGTTAAAGTGCAAAACATCAATTTGATTTTCGCGTTTCGGTTAAGGTCATAATAGGTTAATTTGAACTAATTCAATCCTTGTGGGCTCGATACTTGGACTCATAGTCCATTTTACTACTTGTTAACGAACCGTACACTTGCGGTGGATTTTAAATCGGAACAAATAATTTCGTGAACAATAGTATAAGCAATGATCAAATTCACTCCTTTTAAAACCAGTTGTTTTAACAAACGAATCAAAACATTTATACCATTGTCTTGGAGATTTTTTTAAACAATACAAAGAGCGTTTAAGAAAATACACATGATCAGGTTTTTGTTTATTTTCAAAACCTTTAGATTGATCCATGAAAATCTTTTCATCAAGTTCTCCATGCAGAAAAGCAGTTTTAACATCAAGTTGTTTAAGTTCCCAATTGAAATGTGCAACTAATGCAAACATAATCCTAATTGTGGTATACTTAACAACTGGAGAAAAGATTTCATTATAATCTACCCCTTCCTTTTGTGTGTAACCTTTGGCCACAAGTCTAGCCTTAAACCTTAAATCCTCTCCTTTGGTAATTCCCTCTTTAATTCTAAAAATCTATTTACTCCTAATTATTGACTTATCTTTAGGTCTTGGGGACTAATTCCCATGTTTGATTCTTATCGAGGGAATTCATCTCTTCTTTCATCGCTTTCACCCAATCTTTAGATTGTTCACTTCTTAAGGCTTCTTCATACGTATTTGGCTCCCTATCAATTAGTTCTTCATAACTAGCATAAGCAAGCTCAAAATCAGACTCTAACCTTTGAGGCACCTTATGTGTTCTTCTAACTCTGTCTCTGGCTAATTGGTAATCAGACAAAGGGTTTGCTCTCCTTGATATTCCTCCATAGCTTCTTTTCTCTCTCAATATTTTCACTCTGATTATCTTCTAGTTCAGGATTTTGATGCCCACCTCGATTGAGGTGGTGGGGGTTTGAACTCGTAAGGACCTTAAATTTACTTGAGATTGGTCACTAATGTTTTCTTGCTATTTTTCTCTCAAGGAACCACTTTCTGATTTTAGACACGGCATTTCAGACTCATTAAATGTAACGTCACGACTTATGATGATCTTAACTCCATTTTGACTTCTATCCCAAAGCCTATACCCTTTAACTCCTCCAGGTTATCCTAAGAAAACACATTTCCTAGTTCTAAGTTCTAGTTTTCCCTCATTTTGATGAGAGAAAGCAGCACAGCTAAGAGCTTTTAACATAGTATAGTCAGCACATTTACCATACCATTTTTCATGTGGAGTATCACCATTTAATGCAGTAGAATGTGTCAAATTAATTAGATAACACGCAGTGATAATAGCTCCACCCCAAAAACATTTAGGAATTCCGGAGCTCAACATCATACATCTAACTTTGTCAAGTAAAGTACGATTCATACGTTCAACCACCCCATTTTGTTGAGGTGTATAAGGAATAATTTTATGTCTAGTAATTTCATATTTTTCACACAAATCATCAAAATCATTATTAAAGAACTCTAGGCCGTTATTAGTTCTTAGATATTTTATCTTTTTGTCAGTTTGAGTTTCAACTTGCAATTTCCATATTTTGAAAATTTTAAAGGTTTCAGTTTTATCCTTTAACAGATAAACCCACACCCTGCGAGAGTAATAATCAATTATGGACATAAAATATCTATTACCACCCATTGTAGGATTAGTAGTAGGCCCCCATAAATCAATATAAATATATTCCAAGACTTTAGTAGTTTTATGCGTACCAGATGAAAAAGGTGACCTTTAATGTTTACCAAGCACACAATGATCACAAAAAGGCATATTAGACACACAATCTTTTCCAAATACAGCTATATCTTTTAGCAGTTTAAGTCCTTTAATACTTATGTGAGCCAATCTATTGTGTCACTTGTGTGTGTCATCAGTGTTGGTCAAATTTATAGAGGAAGTTGAATTTTTAACAATTTCAGCAGTGGTCACATAAGTACCGTTTCTTTTAGTACCTTTACATGTGACAAGAGCACCCTTAGTCATTTTAAGTATGTTGTTTCCAATTTTGCCAATAAAACCATCAGTTTCTAATGCTCCTACTGAAATAAGATTCCTAAACATTTCATGAATATATCTAACTCCATGTAATTTAAGTACATAACTAGTGTCAAATTTCAACATGATATCACCAATGCCAGCAATTTTATATGCATGATTATTGCACAAAATAGCATGACTACTTTCAGATTCTTGCGTATTTTCAAACTAGTCTTTATGTGATGAAACATGAAATGATGCACCAGAATAAAGTATCCATTCATTTAAATGTGAGTTCACAGTCAAATTTACCTCAGTAGGTTCAGAGTTTAATAACACATATATACTTCACAAAATTCATCAGAGGAAGTAATAACATTTGCCTCATCGCGAACCTTTTCCTTTTGTTTGTTTTTCTCAACATAACAATCTTTAATAAAGTGTCTAGTTTTACCGCAACCATAGCATTCTCTACCTTTAGTTTTATTTCTTGACCTAGATAAACTTCTACTTTTCTTTTTACTACCAGACGCGTATCCATTTTGGTTATCACGGGTTCTAGACTGACCTACCTTTTATTATATGAACCTCACCACTTCTTCTCTCGACTCTCTCGGCTCGCATTTCCATTTCTTTACTTCTTAATGAGTCTATGACAATTTCAAGTGTCAAAGTATATCTCCCGTATTTAATAGCATTTTTAACTTCTCTATAATTTTCTTAAGGATAACATTTAACAAGATTATTTCCTTATACTATTCAGATACTTTTTCATCACAGTTAGTGATATCTTGCACGAGTTTATTAAAGACATCCAAATATTTTGAAGAATCAATCTTGAAGCTAAAAAAATTTTCAAGTAGAAAAAGTTTGTTTGGAGTTGACTTAGACACATAAAGTTCCTCCAATTTTTCCCTAAGTTCTTGAGCTGATTTTAATTTACCAACTTTTCTTAATACCGCATTAGACAGGTGTAATTTTATAGAAGTGTTTGTCAATTCATCCATATTCTCTTTATCTTCATTAGTCAAGTTTATAGGAAAAGAGTCATCAATAGCTTTGGAAACTTTTTGTTGAACAAGAATACCTTTCATTTTTTGTTGCGAAATTGAAAAATCTCCTCACCATTAAAGACACCCAACTTAAAGTTATGTGTCGACATTATACCAAAAAATGCATAGAACACAAATTCAGATATGTAAAAGTCACAAGTCACACAGATTACACGAAGTAATAGGATTTCTATGGTTTCACAATAATACGCTATTCTAGAACCCTAAGGTTTCATGAGAATCGAGTTCTCAAATCAAGGGAAGAACTAGAATAGGAGTACGGGTACAAGTCTAAAATAATACGAGATAACGCAACGATGTTCAACAAATTAATCTAATGACAAATAAATAATTTCACTTAGAAAATTAAACAGATAATGGCAAGTAATCATAGGTTCTATCAACAAGCAATGGTTGTCAAGCAATGACAACCCCCAATCTTAATGATCACTACACGATGATCTGCTAGTGCGATAATGTAAAGTTTTAGCCAATTTACCAGAGCGAATTTTTCTGAGTCCGTAAATTATGAGAGATGCGAATTTACTGCTTTAGGGCCACAATTTTGGCCTAAAGTAATTCAATAAATATGTGACAATTTTGACCGTTGATCCACTAAGGGCAAAATAATCCAACTTTTTCTATGTAAAATGAAACAGAAAACTTCCAACACGAAAAATGTTAGAAATAATGTGAGGAATAAACTGCCAGGAGACAGCTTCTCCAGAATCGGAGCCACGCATCGCCGTCGAGATCACGCGCCACACACCCAGCACCGCCTCCACCTGCAAGTCTCAACGCTGGTCTCCATTTCACCAATGAACTTCTGGACTGATGGGAAATCACGTTTGCAGGTGCTGTTTTTCGGTGCAAAAAATTGGGCAGTTCGATTTTCTGTTTTCTACCGATTTCTGGTTGGTTTTTGGCCGGATTTTCACCACCACCAAGCTCTGATACCAATTGTGAAGCTAACCCGCCTATAAATCAAACAAAAGGACCAATTAATGTAGGTTTTGCAAAGTATAACTTCAAGAAAATTAAAACAAAAAACTGAAAAAATGAAGAACGGTTTTTCCCTTTTTGATTTGGCTCAGAAATTTGATCCACACCACAAATGCGTCTCCAATTTGAAGGCCATTATCAGTCACAAAGACAATTTCACAAAGAAGGCAGGGGACGATTTGTTTTGCACTAAGCAGGATGAGAGTTTCTCTTGTTTTTGATGTGTATAAAATAAAGGGTAAAGGCTCCAATTTATAGGCTCAGCGGGGAGAACGGATTTCCTAGGAGTCTTGCAATATTAGGTTAGAAAATTTGCAAGATTATGTTAATCCAAAAGATAGAGCTCATCCAAGACAAGATAAGGAAGTTGAAGAAAGATATCTATTTATTTATCTATATTTTCTTGTGATTTTCAAATTACCTCTAAACTGAGTATTGAGCATCTAGCCCAATGGACTGATTACCTATAAATACCCAATACAATTGGACTACTTCAATTGTGGTGTGGATTTAATTCTTCAATCTTGAGCTTATAGCCTATGAAGTTAAAATGGGCCTCGATTTTTCATCATCGTCTAGAGGATTTGGGCATCACTTACCAAACATGCCCAACATTGTCAAACTTGATGAGGATGCTATCATTTGAGCCACAAAAAATGTCGTTGTCCTCTTGATGCAATATTACGTGTAACGTATGATTTTTACTTCATTTTCTATTTATGTCAAGTGATGTTTTGTATTTTTCTTGATGCTGTGTTTATTTCTTTCACATCTAGACCTTTGACCAAGGCCTGTTGTAATCTAACAGTAGCGACGGTGATGCTATAGCGGCTCTAGTGGCTGAGGAGAATGCATTGTGTTAAATTCCAGGGAGGCTTTTGCAAAAGGACGAACAATATTTGCCAGCTTGTACACTCACCAAAGCCAGAAATGAACAAATGAAGACTCCGTGATTTTTTGGGAGGTCAGTTTGATGAAATATAGAGAGAGAGAGAGAACGAGGGAGAAAAAATGGCGGGAATGAAGAATTGTATTTCAGTTAAGAAAGTTCCAGAGATCATACACATATATATACACGGCCAAGAAAATACAAAGACTAAAATACCCTTACAAAATGATAAAAATTCAATACGCCCCCTCAAGATGGAGAATGAATGTTCAAAATTCTCATCTTGAATAATAGGGACTTAAACTGAGCTCCTCCTAATGATTTTGTTAACAAATCTGCCAACTGCTCTTTTGATGCCACATGTAAAGTCTTCACCTCGCCTGCTTATACCTTATCTCGTACTAAATGGCAGTCGATCTCGATGTGTTTTGTACGTTCATGAAAAATCGGGTTACTCGCTATATGTATGGCTGACTTGCTATCACAGAACAACAATGCTGCTTTATTATGCAACACCCCCAAATCACTGAGTATGTTTCTCAACCAGCTGAATTCACACACTGCTGTAGCCATGGATCGATATTCGGCCTCAGCTGAAGATCTGGAAACCGTGTGCTGTTTTTTGGATTTCCAGGACACCAACGAACTCCCTAAAAAAATGCAATACCCAGTAACTGATCTTCTAGTGTCTGAACAAGCTGCCCAATCAGCATCACAATACCCCTTGAGTGTTAAATCAGAGTTTCTGGCAAAGAAAAGACCTTGTCCAGGT
>NW_019227325.1:0-8854 GCF_002742605.1 Olea europaea var. sylvestris | reverse complement strand
TACATACTTGCATCTGTAAGCTCCTTACCACCATCTTTACTTAATTTCAAGTTTTGCGGTAGTGGGCTAGAGGCTGGTTTAGAACCAAGATAACCTGTCTCAGTTAGTATCTCTAGTGCATACTTCCTCTGACAGATAGAAATCCCATCTGACCTTCTAGCCACCTCAAGTCCTAAGAAAAATTTTAGAACTCCCAAATCTTTCAGTTTGAACTTCTCATTCAAACTCCGTTTAAATTCCTCAATATAACTCAGATCATTTCCTCCAACAATAATATCATCCACATAGATGAGAAGCACAGTAAATGAACAAACCTCCTTCTTGCTAAATAAAGAGTAATCAGATTTAGATTGCTTGAAACCTTGTGAAGTAATGTAAGAAGACAATTTTGTATTCCACTGTCTGGATGCCTGCTTAAGTCCATAAATGGACTTATGCAATCTACAAACCAACTTTTCACCGTTTGCCCCCTGTTGTTCATAGCCTAGAGGCATCAACATGTACACTTCTTCCTCCAATTCACCATGAAGAAAGGCGTTATTAATGTCAATCTGATGAAAATGCCAGTTTCTATGAGCAGCAACAGCAAGTAGTGTTTTCACCGTGACTAACTTGGCCACCGGTGAAAATGTTTCCTCATAATCTAAGCCAGCTTGCTGAGTGAACCCTTTGGCCACTAGCCTGGCCTTTTTTCTTTCTTCAGTGCCATCAGACTTAAGTTTCACTTTATAAACCCATCTGCAAGCCACTGGGGTCTTATGGATAGGAAGAGGAACAATGGACCAGATTTTGTTAGCTACAAGTGCTTGATAATCATTGTCCATAGCCTTACACCAATCTGGATTGCAGGCTGCCTCAATAAAGGACTGAGGTTCATGAGTAGTAGACAACGCTACCACATACTGCTTGTGAGAACAAGATAGTTTCCCATAATCTAAGTAATCTGAGATGGGATACTGTGATCCAAAACCATTCACCATGGAATCCGATTGAGAGGAAGGAATGCGAGACACCATGCTGCAATGATAATCATCAAGATAAGAGGGAGCTTTCTTGATTCTGTTGGATCTACGAGTAAAGAAAGGTGAAGTACCAGGTTGCTCAGATTGTTCAGGTTGTGGAATGTCTGAGGTGGAGGAAGAGCTCTGTAAAAGAGGAGTATCTGAAGTAGACGGTGAGGCAGATTGGATGACAGTATCATCACTAGAGTGTGGAATTCTTGAAGAATCCCCACGAATAGAAGAGTGTGAAGCGGATGGATGATCAAATAAAATGTCATCCGAGTATGATTGAGAAGAAGCTGGAAAGATTGACTCAATAGGTAGAGATGACGTGTTAGATGTGAGAATAGAATTAATGAATGTGGGATGATGGTAAGGAAATATGAGTTCATTAAACACGACATCCCTTGAAGTGAATGTCGTATGCGTCTGAAGGTTGTACAGTTTATAAGCCTTCATACCATAAGGATAACCAATAAAGATGCAAGGTGTGGCTCTGGGATCGAACTTTGTACGGTTCCTTTTTAAGGTAGAAGCATAACAAAGACAACCAAAAACCTTGAGATGATTGTAGGAAGGTGTGACCTGATACAACATCTCATAGGGAGACTTGTTTCCAATAACTGAGGTAGGAATACGATTGATCAGATGTGTAGCAGTAAGAATGCAATCACCCCAAAATTGATGAGGCAAGTTAGCTTGGAACTTAAGGGCTCTAACAACATTAAGTATGTGCTGATGTTTACGCTCAACCACGCCATTTTGCTGTGGTGTTTCAACACAGCTCAGCTGATGAATGATACCTTTATCATGATAGAAATCAGGTAGGCTGAATTCCATTCCATTGTCAGATCGAATGATTTTTATATGGCATTGAAATTGTGTCTGTATTAAGTGATAGAAATATTGAATAATGGACTTAACTTGAGACTTGACTTCTCACGCATGAGGTATGTCGATGTCACTCTACTAAAGTCATCGACAATGGTTAAAAAATACTTAGATCCATCTAAGGAAGGAACTGAGAATGGTCCCCAAATATCGCAATGGATGAGGTCAAAAATATTTGATGACTTTGTTTCACTATTTGAAAAAGGTAGTTTATGTTGTTTAGCCAAAGGACAAATGGAGCAATGTAGGTTTTTATGAAATGTGATGGTTGGAATAACCTTGTGTAAGAAGGTCAGTTTTGAAATAGGGATATGCCCCAAACGACAATGCCAAACATCAATTTTATTTTGAACATCAATGTTGCTAGTTGAATTACAAACAACAGAAGATGACTTATTACATTGCAAATCTGAATTGATATTAAAAGAAGTAACTGAATCTAAGGGAAATTGTTGATGAGGATTTGGAGATTGATCATTGCACTGGTGCTCAGCATGTTGAAGAAGGAACAACCCATCCTCAAGCCTGCCTATCCCAATCGTCCTCCATGTTGAAAGATCCTGAATGAAACAGTAATGATGGATTAGGACCATGAAGCAATTGTGATGAGTTATTAGTTTACTAGCAGAGATCAGGTTAAAATGAAAACATGGCACAACTAGAACATTTGTCAAGGTAAAATTGCCAAACAATTTTACTGTCCCAATGTGTGTAGCAACGACAGTGTCACCATTGGGTAGTTTGACAAAGGCTTTAATTCTTGCATTCACCACGGACAGATGTTTAACTGAGCAAACCATATGCTCTGAAGCCCCTGTGTCCAGAATCAATTTGTCTGTCATCGTGGATTCATTATTAAACATTTGATTACCTGAGAAGGCAAAAGCCTCTGACACCTAGTGAGGTTCTGAATTCAACTGGTTGTTACTGGTAATGTTCCCTTTCAGTTGTGGAGCCAACATGGTCAGAATTTGTTGACATTGTCCTGGAGTAATGGTGATATTTGATAATGAGTTGATGGCATCTGGACTGAGATTACGAGATGCTGAACCAACATTATTCACAACTGGAAATTTTCCTTTTGCTAGCCTATGTCCTGGAGGGTAGCCAACTAACTTATAGCATTTGCTTTTAAGGTGCCCAATCATTCCACAGTGGCTGCACATAGGTTTGTCCTTCCTCTGTAGTTGATTAAGAGAATTTGCTCGTTGAACACCAAATGAGCCATGAGCAATTCTACCAGCTAAGGCAGCAACATCGAAACTTTGCTTCTTCTTAGCAACTATTTCTTTTTGCCTTTCATCTTGTAAAATTAGGGCAAACACTTTATTAATTGAAGGCATTGGATCCATCAATAAAATTTGACTCCTCAAGTTTGAAAAGTGATCACCTAATCCCATTAAAAACTGCATGACTTGATCCTCAGATTTGTGATTAACAATATTATCACTTGGCCTATAATTGTCAAGCTCTTCCCAAAGTCCTTTCAGCCTTTTAAATTACGAGTTTACAGAACTGTTTCCTTGAGAAATGGAGGCAATCTGTTTCTTAATCTCATAGATTCTAGGGCCATTACCTTGGCTATAGCGATCTTTAAGTTCGATCCAAATCTCACTAGCCAAATCTTTATGCATTACACTCGGATAGAGTTCCTTTGGGATAGAATTGATAATCCAAGACGAGACCACATGATTGCATCTCCTCCAAGCACTGTAAAGAGAACTTTCCTGAGACGGTTTCACGATTGATCCATCAATGAATCCCTCTTTATTCTTTACATTGAGTGCCATAATTACAGCACGACTCCATGTCGCATAATTGTCCTCAGTAAGCACAACTGAAACAAGCTGCATTCCAGTGTTATCGCCATAATGCAAGTAGTAGGGGCTATTCGGATCGGAGATCAATCGATTAACAAGTGAAGTTGTATCTCCAGTAACTGCTTCCTTCTCAGCGGAATCTACTGATGTGTCAACTTGATCAAGTTCAGTTCTGATCTCTGCTAGATTGCTCGAACTCGTCTCCATTGATGTGCGGAAGATTCAGAGCTCTGATACCATGATGAAATATATAGAGAGAGAGAGAGAACGAGGGAGAAAAAATGGCGGGAATGAAGAATTGTATTTCAGTTAAGAAAATTCCAGAGATCATACACATATATATACACGGCCAAGAATGTACAAAGACTAAAATACCCTTACAAAATGATAATTAAAAGTAATATATATATAAACCCCATTTGAGCCACGTTATTGTAAAAATGAGAATGAAAAATATAGCTGTTATGAGTTCCAAACAAGAGATGAAAAGTCAAATATGATGATTTAATGTGATGGATAACAGTCATATTTTTTCACTTTAATGGGAAAATAATGGGGTTCAAACAGGGCCATAGTTTTGCTAGGTGTAAGGGACTCTAGCACCTTTTTCCCTACATAGCTACATATCCTAAATTCGTTTCTCTTGCTGCAAAGATAGAAAGATGGAGTTACCATAACAGAATCCCTTTTCTCAGCTATTTCAAATTTCAAATGGAACCAGGTGCTTCTGTACACACTTTCTAAGAAGTAGGCGGCAATGCATTTCTAAAAAGTAGGCAGCAATGCAATTCTTTGTCTTTCATACATTATACCGTGCAAACTCAATGAAGCGATCCATCTCGTTCGCTTAAAAGGCACAACACACAACAATCAATGCACTAAGAAACCTCATGACAGAAAGTGCCCGTATTGTTTCGATTGGATAAAAATATAATTATCCACTCTCTCTCTCTCCCCTTCTTTTGGTTATGAATAACAGAAAGAATGAATGGATTCACCATTTGTGCAAAATAATATTATCAATTTTAATAGCGTACTTGGAAAAAGACGTAGGCTAAAATAGCATAGAATGAGGAAATTGGAAAAGGAAATACTTTTTCTGTATTCATTGAACATTTGGTGCTTGATGCAGAAGAATAACTGAAAAGGAGTTACAGTCGTAGACAATTTGAGATTGGGTCAAATTCTGTATTATTCTCGTTGAAGAAAGATTTCATTTACCACTAACTGTAAAGAGTATTATTAAACTATAAGACATTAATATACCTTATCTATATATATTTCAGACTTCTGATACTATAGAATAAGGTTCGAGTACACTTCATTTATTTATTTCATTTGCTCTACTTTTGCAACTTACTTTCACTGGATCGATAGAAATTGGTAGAGTTATTCTTGAAGTGGCTGCCAAAAACAATCTGAAGGCCTTTATTTTGGAAGGAGCAAGAGTGAAATATATATTTATTTCCAGCGAGGTAAGTTGTGTGTTGCAACTTCTCTTTTTTAACATGCAGTTTTTAGATCTTTTCAAGTGATTATTTTTGTCTCATTGATTATCACAGAGAGATTCCAGGAATCATGGAAGATTGTGGTTATTTGTGTGGTCAGTCAATTTGACCTTATGCTTATATGAAACATTTTATAATTGTATTTTTTTTTTAAACGAACTATATATCTTTTTTTCTTTAATAATATGAGTAATAGACATTGAATTAACCACAAATTAATGCTTATGAACTTTAGTTGCCTGAAAAGACCCTGTATATAGATTCTTTCTCTTTTAGAGAAATGTTCTGTGCACGAATACATTGTTCATAGACAATTTTTACCCAAAAAATAAAAAAATTGAAAACAAATAAAAAATAAAGAGCATATAAGTTGAATTCTTGAATTGTCGTGTGTTTTACTATAGGAAGTTTCCTTGGGAAGAATTTAACAAGAATACAATATTGTTTGAAGTTCCTCAATTTTTAGGAGAAGCAAACCAATTATAGATTAGTATTATACAAAAGAAAATTAGAGAATGGGGAATAGCTTGTATATTTTAGCTCAGTTGTTGTCCCTCCATCCCATACCAACCAATTTTTTACATGTTACCAGCAAGAATATTGAATAATTCTTCTCAAACAGGGCCACATGGGCCCTGTTTTTTCAAGGGAAAACATGTCCCATGCTATTGGTTGGGTGCCTTACTAAACGAACTAAACAAATTTGAACTATGTCATGAAAATGCTCTTGAAAACTTTAGAAAGCTTCTTTTGGCTAGAAAATCAGTACAAATGTTAGCCTTTCACCCCGTAAATTGTAGCCTAAAGTCCTACTTTGAATACTTATTTCATACGTATTGAGTAGGGCTTAATTTTTTACCTCCAAATATGAATTATTCTTACATTCTATTGTTTTTTTCTTTCCTTGAATCCTTGACAAATAGTTTGAAGGCAAGATGATTTTATAGAAATCCATAAAGAGAGAGGTTTTCAAAACAAAGGGAATTGAATCTCAAAAGTAATTTTTGTTCTTGCTTCTTTATTTATTCTCCCTCTCTTTTCTTTTATCTGTCAATGAAGAGGAAAACAACTAAAATGACAGCTGAAATTTTAGTGTTCAAATTTATGTTGTTTTACAAATGATGTCAGCCTCTGTATATGTGTTTTCTCATGGAGCGTTATATCAGTAAGTTTGTCGAGCTAAGATGGGAACGAGTGGATTACTTGATGGACAACAAAGATTGGTCGTCAAGGAAAAATTTGCACCGAAAAATTATGAGAGAATCCTGCACTGCTACGTTAGTAAGTTTTCAATCGTTGCTATATCCTTGGTAAAGAATACAGTCAGATCAAATCTAATTAGTGTTAGATACAAATTAGTAAATAATATTTATATGAAATATATTTAGGAAAGTAGAGCCTACTAGCTTTTTTTACTTTAAGTATCAATTTACTCTTTCATGTAGAAGTTGATATAAAACATATTTATATTTGTTCCAATTACGACTCTAGCACATACAATGCATTGCACCAATTTCTTATATTGTTTGACTACATGTTGCATTTTTGACTTTTCTAGAATAACTGTATTTCATTTATTAATTTACATTTTCATTTTATGGGATCTTAGTCATTTACTGGAAATTATTTTGCAGGAAGACATCTTTTAGAAATAAATCAATCGATAAATGGCAAAGGAAAACACAGCTAATAACTTGTGTTGATGCTATTTGAGGCACATTTCATGCCTTTAATCAGGCTTATAACACTTGAATTTTTTCTTTTGCAGTGAAATGTACAACAGTCAACAATTGACTATTTACACTTCTTCAAAATATCATTGAACAAGTGGCTGCTTATATGATACCCAAGTAAGATGATTAAGGGGATGCAGCATAATAGATTGGGTTTTTCTACTTGTGGAAATGTTGGCTAAGTTTGATTTTATTAACTTAGTTTTAATTGGGACAATGCTGCTACTCGATTTGGTAAAATGTGTGTGTTATCGTTTTTTTTTCATTATATGATGTGTGCATATATTGTGTTTTTAAGCATTTCTTTTTAGCCAGTTGATGGCATCGATGGACAAAACTACGCAAGTGGTAAAAATCCTTAACACAAATGACCCTATATTGTGATTATATAGTGTGAATATATTTCTTCTTTTTATTGTCACAATAATTACCAAACCCAGCAATATTAAATTCCAACAGTGTGTTCTATATTCAAAAAGTAATCCATCCTTCATACTAATAGTATGGAATTTTATGTGGACACAATGAATTTCAACACATATATTTCGTCAATCTTTAAATTTGACACGCTAACATCACCTCCATGCATTGCATGGGCAAATGACTAGTATATATATAAACAAAGGATGTTTATCCTGAGTTTTAAAATTTTTGCTGCAAGCAGAGGCGGAGGCGATGGGGGGCATTGCTGGGCTAGCCCATATAATTTTTTTAAGTAAAGATTTTAGAATTGCGGCCTAAATGTTAGCATTAGCCCAACTCTAATTTAAATCTTAACCCAAGTCCAATGCTCAATTATTGAAATTGTAATAAAGACACTACAATTATTAATTACTCTTTTCAAGACATTCATGAAATGTGAATATTTTATTATCAAATTAGATATTCTATTTAATGCAATAGACTAAAATTTATTTATAATTATTAAGTACATTTTATTATAGATAATTTGTATTGATTAGATCTAAAAGTAAATTACTTATTCCAATAGTTAGAGGTACTACGTATTTTTCTAAATTACGGACGTTTTCATTCATTACTAATTCGAATTTATTTAAAAAAATACTGGTTGTCAAAGTTATTAGAAAAGTATATATTATGATAAAAAAACAACTTACTATAAATTTGATATTGACAATAAAAAGAATGTGTTAAAACTTATTTATTTATAAAGTAATCTATATCGACAATGAAAAGAATATTTTTTAAAGCTTTCAGTTATTTGGAAAGACTGGTTGTCAAAGTTATTAGAAAAGTACTCATTAAGTATTTTTTTTTTTAAATATTCATTGGTGGATATGTATTTTTGCTTAATTCTATCATTGATTCGATTAATTTATATTTTTTAAGGTAAGCATTGATTTTCTATTTGGTAAAAAAAATACAAAAATTTAGTGGAATATCTTAATTCGAGACATCTAAACTTTTTTATTTTATTGAGTGTCGTATACTTTTTACCATGAATGTCACGAAAATAGCCTTTGAAATTTGATTTCTTGTGGCGTAAGTTCATTAAAAAAATTTTAAATTTCAGCCCATCCCAACATTATTTTCTAGCTCTCCAAGTGTGTAAACATTATTCTCAATAAATTTAAAATATGCTACACTTATCTTTTTATGTCATTTCATTCAATTTATTGCTAGAAGAATTTGAAAATCTAAGGCGACCAATTCCAGAACAATTACAAGAAGTTATGTTAGTTTTGGTTTGGACTTAACTCTGTTGCATTATGAAATGAGAAGCTATTCTTCCTAGAACAAATTAGAGATAGCATAGCAAGACAATTGTTATTCCGTTTGTGTAAAAAGATGTCTATTGGCGTGTCACGCAAAATGAAGAAAAATAAATTGTATTGCAGTGTTAGGTGGTTCTTGTTTCATTAGATGCCACTCCTCTATGC
>NW_019227324.1:1546-4725 GCF_002742605.1 Olea europaea var. sylvestris | reverse complement strand
AAATGACTAAATTGCCCCTGGGGCGGTTTTTGTTTCCGATCAACCTGTCAAATTTTAGCCCATTTCGACACCGTCGCGAAAATTAAGAAATTTGCCCCTGCGCAATTTCTGTTTCCCATCAAGCTGCAGAATTTTAGCCCATTCCGACACCGTCGCGAAAAATGACGAAATTACCCCTACCGCAGTTTTTGTTTCCGATCAACTTGTCAAATTTTACCCCATTCCGACACCGTCGCGAAAAATTACGAAATTACCCCAGGTGCGATTTTTGTTTCCGATCAACCTGTCAAATTTCTGCCCATTCTAACACCGTCGCGAAAAATGAAGAAATTTCCCCCGGCGCAATTTTCGTTTCCCATCAACCTGCAGAATTTTAGCCCATTCCGCCCCCGTCGCGAAAAATGACGAAATTGCCCCGGGCGCGATTTTTGTTACCGATCAGCCTGTCAAATTTTAGCCCATTTCGACGCCGTCGCGAAAAATGACGAAATTGCCCCGGGCGCGATTTTTGTTACCGATCAGCCTGTCAAATTTTAGCCCATTTCGACGCCGTCGCGAAAAATGACGAAATTGCCCCGGGCGCGATTTTTGTTACCGATCAGCCTGTCAAATTTTAGCCCATTTCGACGCCGTCGCGAAAAATGACGAAATTGCCCCGGGCGCGATTTTTGTTACCGATCAGCCTGTCAAATTTTAGCCCATTTCGACGCCGTCGCGAAAAATGACTAAATATCCCCTGCGGCGGTTTTTGTATCCGATCAATCAGTCAAATTTGAGCCCATTCCGACACCGTCGCGAAAAATGACGAAATTGTCCCTGGCACGATTTTTGTTTCCGATCAACCTGCAAAATTTTAGCCCATTACGACACCGTCGCGAAAAATGATGAAATTGCCCCTGGCACAATTTTTGTTTCCGATCAACCTGTCAAATTTTAGCCCATTCGACTCCGTCGCGAAAAATGACTAAATTGCCCCTGGGGCGGTTTTTGTTTCCGATCAACCTGTCAAATTTTAGCCCATTTCGACACCGTCGCGAAAATGAAGAAATTTCCCCCTGCGCAATTTCTGTTTCCCATCAACCTGCAGAATTTTAGCCCATTCCGACACCGTCGCGAAAAATGACGAAATTACCCCTACTGCGGTTTTTGTTTCCAATCAACTTGTCAAATTTTTGCCCATTCCGACACCGTCGCGAAAAATGACGAATTTGCCCCTGCAGCGATTTTTGTTTCCGATGAACCCGTCAAATTTCTGCCCATTCCAACACCGTCGCGAAAAATGAAGAAATTTCCCCCGGCGCAATTTTTGTTTCCCATCAACCTGCAGAATTTTAGCCCATTCCCACACCGTCGCGAAAAATGACGAAATTGCCCCTGGCGTGATTTTTGTTTCCAATCAACCTGTCAAATTTTAGCCCATTCAGACACCGTCGCGAAAAATGACGAAATTACCTCTACTGCAGTTTTTGTTTCCGATCAACCTGTCAAATTTTAGCCCATTCCGACACCGTCGCGAAAAATGAAGAAATTGGCCCTGGGACGATTTTTGTTTCCGATGAACCTGTCAAATTTTAGCCCATTCGTCTCCGTCGCGAAAAATGACTAAATTGCCCCTGGGGCCGTTTTTGTTTCTGATCAAACTGTCAAATTTTAGCCCATTTCGACACCGTCGCGAAAAATGACGAAATTGCCCCCGGCGCGGTTTTTGTTTCCGATCAACCTGTCAAATTTCTGCCCATTCTGACACTGTCGTAAAAAATGAAGAAATTTCCCCCGGCGCAATTTTCGTTTCCCATCAACCTGCATAATTTTAGCCCATTTCGACACCGTCGCGAAAAACGACGAAATTGCCGCGGGCGCGGTTTTTTTTTTCTTATCAACCTGTCAAATTTTAGCCCATTCCGACACCCTCACGAAAAATGACGAAATTGCCCCTGGAACGATTTTTGTTTCCGATCAACCTGTCAAATTTGAGCCCATTCCGACACGGTCGCGAAAAATGACGAAATTGCCCCTGGCACGATTTTTGTTTCCGTTCAACCCGTCAAATTTCTGCCCATTCTGACACCGTCGTAAAAAATGACGAAATTTCCCCCGGCGCAATTTTCGTTTCCCATCAACCTGCAGAATTTTAGTCCATTCCGACACCGTCGCGAAAAATGACGAAATTGCCCCTGGCGCGGTTTTTGTTTCCGATCAACCTGTCAAATTTTAGCCCATTCAGACACTGTCGCGAAAAATGACGAAATTGCCTCTGGCGCAATTTCTGTTTCCGATCAACCTGTCAAATTTTAGCCCATTCCGACACCGTCGCGAAAAATGACGAAATTGCCCCTGGCACGATTTTTGTTTTCGATGAACCTGTCAAATTTTAGCCCATTCGACTCCGTCGCGAAAAATGACTAAATTGCCCCTGGGCCGTTTTTATTTCTGATTAACCTGTCAAATTTTAGCCCATTCCGACACCGTCGCGAAAAATGAAGAAATTTCTCCCGACAAAATTTTTGTTTCCAATCAACCTGCAGAATTTTAGCCCATTCCGGCACCGTCGCGAAAAATGACGAAATTGCCCTGGGCGCGGTTTTTTTTTCCGATCAACCTGTCAAATTTTAGCCCATTCCGACACCGTCGCGAAAAATGACGAAATTGCCCCTGGCACGATTTTTGTTTTCGATGAACCTGTCAAATTTTAGCCCATTCGCCTCCGTCGCGAAAAATGACTAAATATCCCCTGCGGCGGTTTTTGTATCCAATCAACCTGTCAAATTTGAGCCCATTCCGACACCGTCGCGAAAAATGACGAAATTGTCCCTGGCAGGATTTTTGTTTCCGATCAACCTGTAAAATTTTAGCCCATTCCGACACCGTCTCGAAAAATGACTAAATTGTCCCTTGGGCGGTTTTTGTTTCCGATCAACCTGTAAAATTTTAGCCCATTCCGACACCGTCGCGAAAAATGACGAAATTGCCCCTGGCACGATTTTTGTTTTCGATCAACCTGTCAAATTTAAGCCCATTCGACTCCGTCGCGAAAAATGACTAAATTGCCCCTGCGGCGATTTTTGTTTCTGATCAACCTGTCAAATTTTAGCCCATTTCGACACCGTCACGAAAAATGACGAAATTGCCCCTGGCGCGGTTTTTGTTTCCGATCAACCTGTCAAATTTGAGCACATTCA
>NW_019227324.1:0-1515 GCF_002742605.1 Olea europaea var. sylvestris | reverse complement strand
TTTAGCCCATTCTGACACCGTCGCGAAAAATGACGAAATTGCCCCTAGCGCGATTTTTGTTTCCGATCAACCTGTCAAATTTTAGCCCATTCCGACACCGTCGCGAAAAATGACGAAATTGCCCCTGGCACGATTTTTGTTTTCGATGAACCTGTCAAATTTTAGCCCATTCGACTCCGTCGCGAAAAAGGACTAAATTGCCCCAAGGCCGTTTTTATTTCTGATTAACCTGTCAAATTTTAGCCCATTCCGACACCGTCGCGAAAAATGAAGAAATTTCTCCCGACAAAATTTTTGTTTCCAATCAACTTGCAGAATTTTAGCCCATTCCGGCACCGTCGCGAAAAATGACGAAATTGCCCTGGGCGCTGTTTTTTTTTCCGATCAACCTGTCAAATTTAAGCCAATTCGACTCCGTCGCGAAAAATGACTAAATATCCCCTGCGGCGGTTTTTGTATCCAATCAACCTGTCAAATTTGAGCCCATTCCGACACCGTCGCGAAAAATGACGAAATTCTCCGTCGCGAAAAATGACGAAATTGTCCCTGGCACGATTTTTGTTTCCGATCAACCTGTAAAATTTTAGCCCATTCCAACACCGTCTCGAAAAATGACTAAATTGTCCCTTGGGCGGTTTTTGTTTCCGATCAACCTGTAAAACTTTAGCCCATTCCGACACCGTCGCGAAAAATGACGAAATTGCCCCTGGCATGATTTTTGTTTCCGATCAACCTGTCAAATTTAAGCCCATTCGACTCCGTCGCGAAAAATGACTAAATTGCCCCTGCGGCGGTTTTTGTTTCCGATCAACCTGTCAAATTTTAGCCCATTCCGACACCGTCGCGAAAAATGACGAAATTGTCCCTGGCACGGTTTTTGTTTCCGATCAACCTGTAAAACTTTAGCCCATTCCGACACCGTCGCGAAAAATGACGAAATTGTCCCTGGCACGGTTTTTGTTTCCGATCAACCTGTAAAACTTTAGCCCATTCCGACACCGTCGCGAAAAATGACGAAATTGTCCCTGGCACGGTTTTTGTTTCCGATCAACCTGTAAAACTTTAGCCCATTCCGACACCGTCGCGAAAAATGACGAAATTGTCCCTGGCACGGTTTTTGTTTCCGATCAACCTGTAAAACTTTAGCCCATTCCGACACCGTCGCGAAAAATGACGAAATTGTCCCTGGCACGGTTTTTGTTTCCGATCAACCTGTAAAACTTTAGCCCATTCCGACACCGTCGCGAAAAATGACGAAATTGTCCCTGGCACGGTTTTTGTTTCCGATCAACCTGTAAAACTTTAGCCCATTCCGACACCGTCGCGAAAAATGACGAAATTACCCCTACTGCGGTTTTTGTTTCCGATCAACTTGTCAAATTTTAGCCCATTCCGACACCGTCGCGAAAAATGACGAAATTGCCCCTGCAGTGATTTTTGTTTCCGATGAACCTGTCAAATTTCTGCCCATTCTAACACCGTCGCGAAAAATGAAGAAATTTCCCCCGGCGCAAT
>NW_019227323.1:0-4728 GCF_002742605.1 Olea europaea var. sylvestris | reverse complement strand
TGTTCATTTTAGACGAATTGCTAGTCTAATTCGACTAGAATCGAGCTAATGAAATGTGGTTTTCGATTTCAAGATAACTTCGGGTTTGTTCGTTTTAGGCGAATTACTAGTCTAATTCGACCGGAATCGAACCAATGAAAAGTGGTTTACGATTTCATTATAACTTCGAGTTTGTTCGTTTTTGATGAATTGCTAGTCTAATTCGATTGGAATCGAGCCAATGAAAAGTGGTCTTTGATTTCTTGATAACTTTGGGTTTGTTCGTTTCTGACGAATTGCTTGTCTAATTCATTTGGAATCGAGCCAATGAAAAGTGGCTTTCGATTTCAAGACAATTTCGGCTTCATTCGTTTTTGGCGAATTGCTAGTCAAATTCGAATGGAATCGAGCCAATGAAAAGTAGTTTTTGATTTCATGATAACTTCGGGTTTGTTCGTTTCTGTTGAATTGCTAGTCTAATTCGATTGGAGTTGGGCAAATGAAAAGTGACTTTTAATTTCATGATAACTTCGAGTTAGTTCGTTTTCGATGATTCCCTAGTCTAATTCGATTGGAATTGAGCCAATGAAAAGTGGTTTTTGATTTTTTGATAACTTCGGGATTTGTTCTTTTTTGACGAATTGCTAGTCTAATTCGATTGGAATCGAGACAATGAAAAGTAGTTTCTTATTTCAAGATGACTTCGGGTCTTTTCATTTTTGGCAAATTGCTAGTCTAATTCGATTGGAATCGAGCTAACGAAAAGTGGCTTTTGATATCATGAGAACTTCGGGTTTGTTAATTTCTAGCAAATTGCTAGTCTAATTTAATTGGAATCGAGCCAATGAAAACTTGTTTATGATTTCATGATAACATCGGTTCGTTCATTTTTGGCGAATTGCTAGTTTAATTCGATTGGAATCGAGCCAATGAAAAGTGATTTTTATTTCATGATAACTTCGAGTTTTTTCATTTTGGACGAATCGCTAGTCTAATTCTGTCGGAATCGAGCCAATGAAAAGTGTCTTTAAATTTCATGATAACTTCGAGTTTGTTCATTTTTTACGAATCGCTAGTCTAATTCGATTGGAATCGAGCCAATGAAATGTGGTTTTTGATATCATGACAACTTCGAACTTGTTCGTTTCTGACGAATTGCTAGTCCAATTCGATTGGAATCGAGCCAATGAAAAGTGGCTTTTGATTTCATGATAACTTCGAGTTTATTCATTTTTGACGAATTCCTAATCTTGTTCGATTAGAATCGAGCCAAAGAAAAGTGGTTTTTGATTTCTTGATAACTTCGGGTTTGTTCGTTTTTGGCGAATCACTTGTCTAATTCGATTGGAATCGAGCCAATGAAAAGTGGTTTTTTATTTCATGAGAACTTCGGATCTTTTCATTTTTGGCGAATTGCTAGTCAAATTCGATTGCAATCGAGCTAATGAAAAGTGGCTTTTTATTTTAAGATAACTTTTTGTCTTTTCATTTTTGGCGACTTGCTAGTCTAATTCGATTGGAATCGAGCCAATGAAAAGTGGTTATTTATTTCATGATAATTTCGGATCTTTTCGTTTTTAGCGAATTGCTTCGATTGGAATCGAGCTAATGAAAAGTGGTTTTTTATTTTAAGATAACTTTGTCTCTTTTCATTTTTGGCGAATTGCTAGTCTAATTCGATTGGAATCGAGCCAATGAAAAGTGGTTTTTGATGTCATGATAACTTCGAGTTTATTCATTTTTAACGAATTGCTAGTCTAATTCGATTGGAATATAGCCAATGAAAAGTTGTTTTTGATTTTTTGATAACTTCAAGTTTGTTCATTTTTGGTGAATTGCTAGTCTAATTAGATTGGAATCGAGCCAATGAAAAGTGGTTTTTTATTTCATGATAACTTCGGGTCTTTTCGTTTTTGGTGAATTGCTAGCCTAATTTGATTGGAATCGAGCCAATGAAAAGTGGTTTTTGATTTCAAGATAACTTTGGGTTTGTTCGTTTCTGACGAATTGCTAGTCTAATTCGATTGGAATCGAGGAAATGAAAAGTGGCTTTTGAACTCGTGATAACTTCGAGTTTGTTCGTTTTTGACGAATCGCTTGTCAAATTCGATTGGAATTGAGCCACTGAAAAGTGGTTTTTGATTTCATGATATATTCGAGTTTGCTCGTGTTTGACGAATCGCTAGTCTAATTCGATTGAAATCGAGATAATGAAAAGTGATTTTTGATTTCAAGATAAATCTATGTTTTAGGCGCATTGCCAGTCTAACTCGATTGGAATCGAGGCAATGAAAAGTGGTTTTTTATTTCATGATAACTTCGGGTTTGTTTTTTTTTTTTTGCTAATTGCTAGTCAAATTCGATTGGAATCGAGCTAATAAATAGCGGACTTTGATTTCAAGATAACTTTGTGTCTTTTCATTTTCGGCGAACTGCTAGTCTAATTCAATTGGAATCGAGCCAATGAAAAGTGGTTTTTTAATTCATGATAACTTCGGGTTTGTTCGTTTTTGACGAATTGCTAGTCTAATTCGATTGGAATCGATCAAATGAAAAGTGGTTTTCGATTTCAAGATAACTTCAGGTTTGTTCATTTTAGACGAATTGCTAGTCTAATTCGATTGGAATCGATCAAATGAAAAGTGGTTTTCGATTTCAAGATAACTTCAGGTTTGTTCATTTTAGACGAATTGCTAGTCTAATTCGATTGGAATCGATCAAATGAAAAGTGGTTTTCGATTTCAAGATAACTTCAGGTTTGTTCATTTTAGACGAATTGCTAGTCTAATTCGATTGGAATCGATCAAATGAAAAGTGGTTTTCGATTTCAAGATAACTTCAGGTTTGTTCATTTTAGACGAATTGCTAGTCTAATTCGATTGGAATCGATCAAATGAAAAGTGGTTTTCGATTTCAAGATAACTTCAGGTTTGTTCATTTTAGACGAATTGCTAGTCTAATTCGACTAGAATCGAGCTAATGAAATGTGGTTTTCGATTTCAAGATAACTTCGGATTTGTTCGTTTTAGGCGAATTACTAGTCTAATTCGATTGGAATCGAGCTAATGAAAAGTGGCTTTTGATATCATGATAACTTCGAGTTTATTCGTTTTTGACGAATTCCTAATCTAGTTCGATTAGAATCGAGCCAAAGAAAAGTGGTTTTTGATTTCTTGATAACTTCGGGTTTATTCGTTTTTGGTGAATCACTTGTCTAATTCGATTGGAATCGAGCCAATGAAAAGTGGTTTTTTATTTCATGATAACTTCGAACCTTTTCATTTTTGGCGAATTGCTAGTCAAATTCGATTGCAATCGAGCGAATGAAAAGTGGCTTTTGATTTCATGATAACTTCGGGTTTGTTCGTTTCTATTGGATTGCTAGTCTAATTCGATTGGAGTTGGGCAAATGAAAAGTGACTTTTGGTTTCATGATAACTTCGTGTTAGTTCGTTTTCGATGATTCCCTAGTCTAATTCGATTGGAATTGAGCCAATGAAAAGTGGTTTTTGATTTTTTGATAACTTCGGGATTTGTTCTTTTTTGACGAATTGCTAGTCTAATTCGATTGGAATCGAGACAATGAAAAGTAGTTTCTTATTTCAAGATGACTTCGGGTCTTTTCATTTTTGGCAAATTGCTAGTCTAATTCGATTGGAATCGAGCTAACGAAAAGTGGCTTTTGATATCATGAGAACTTCGGGTTTGTTCATTTCTAGCAAATTGCTAGTCTAATTTAATTGGAATCGAGCCAATGAAAACTTGTTTATGATTTCATGATAACATCGGGTTCGTTCATTTTTGGCGAATTGCTAGTTTAATTCGATTGGAATCGAGCCAATGAAAAGTGATTTTTATTTCATGATAACTTCGAGTTTGTTCATTTTGGACGAATCGCTAGTCTAATTCTGTCGGAATCGAGCCAATGAAAAGTGTCTTTAAATTTCATGATAACTTCGAGTTTGTTCATTTTTTACGAATCGCTAGTCTAATTCGATTGGAATCGAGCTAATGAAATGTGGTTTTTGATATCATGACAACTTCGAACTTGTTCATTTCTGACGAATTGCTAGTCCAATTCGATTGGAATCGAGCCAATGAAAAGTGGCTTTTGATTTCATGATAACTTCGAGTTTATTCGTTTTTGACGAATTCCTAATCTAGTTCAATTAGAATCGAGCCAAAGAAACGTGGTTTTTGACTTCTTGATAACTTTGGGTTTGTTCGTTTTTGGCGAATCACTTGTCTAATTCGATTGTAATCGAGCCAATGAAAAGTGGTTTTTTATTTCATGATAACTTCGGATCTTTTCATTTTTGGCGAATTGCTAGTCAAACTCGATTGCAATCGAGCTAATGAAAAGTGGCTTTTTATTTTAAGATAACTTTTTGTCTTTTCATTTTTGGCGACTTGCTAGTCTAATTCGATTGGAATCGAGCAAATGAAAAGTGGTTTTTTATTTCATGATAACTTCGGATCTTTTCGTTTTTAGCGAATTGCTTCGATTGGAATCGAGCTAATGAAAAGTGATTTTTTATTTTAAGATAACTTTGTCTCTTTTCATTTTTGGCGAATTGCTAGTCTAATTCGATTGTGATCAAGCGAATGAAAAGTGGTTTTTGATGTCATGATAACTTCGGGTTTGTTCGTTTCTAGCAAATTGCTTGTCTAATTCGATTGGAATCGAGCCAATGAAAAGTAGCTTTTGATTTCATGATAGCTTCGAGTTTATTCATTTTTAACGAATTG
>NW_019227322.1:0-4728 GCF_002742605.1 Olea europaea var. sylvestris | reverse complement strand
AATGACGAAATTGCCCACGGCGCGATTTTTGTTTCCGATCAAACTGTCAAATTTGAGCCCATTCCGACACAGTCGAGAAAAATTATGAAATTGGCCCCGGGGCGATTTTTATTTCAGATCAAACTGCCAAATTTCAGCCAATTTCGACACAGTCGAGAAAAATGACGAAATTGCCCCCGGAGCAGTTTTTGTTTCCTATCGACAAGTCAAATTTTAGCCAATTCCGACACAGTCGCGAAAAATGACGAAATTACACCCGGCGCTATTTTTGTTCCCGATCAACCTGTCAAATTTGAGCCCATTCCAACACAGTCGAGAAAAATGACGAAATTGCCGCCGACGGGATTTTTATTTCTGATCAAACTTCCAAATTTCAGCCAATTCCGACACAGTCGAGAAAAATGATGAAATTGCACCCGGCGTGATTTTTGTTTCCGACCAACCAGCCAAAATTTAGCCAATTCCAACACAGTCGCGAAAAATGACGAAATTACACCCGGTGCGGTTTTTGTTCCCGATAAACCTGTCAAATTTGAGTCCATTCCAACACAGTCCCGAAAAATGACGAAATTGCCGTCGGCGCGATTTTTATTTCCGATGAAACTGCCAAATTTCAGCCAATTTCGACACAGTCGAGGAAAATGACGAAATCGCCCCCGACGCAGTTTTTGTTTCTGATCAACCAGTCAAATTTTAGCCAATTTCGACACAGTCGCGAAAAATGACGAAATTACACCCGGTGCGATTTTTGTTCCCGATCAACCTGTCAAATTTGAGCCCATTCCGACACAGTCGAGAAAAACGACGAAATTGCCCCGACGCGATTTTTGTTCTCGATAAACCTGTCAAATTTGAGCGCATTCCGACACAATTGCGAAAAATGACGAAATTGCCCCCGGCGCGATTTTTTTTTCCGATCAACCTGTCAAATTTCAGCCCATTCCGACATCGTCGCGAAAAATGACGAAATTGCCCCCGGCGCGATTTTTATTTCAGATGAAACTGCCAAGTTTAAGCCAATTCCGACACAGTCGAGAAAAATGACGAAATTGCCCCCGGCGCATTTTTTGTTTCCGACCAACCAGTCAAATTTTAGCTAATTCCGACACAGTCGCGAAAAATGACGAAATTACACCCGGCGCGGTTTTTGTTTCCGATCAACCTGTCAAATTTGAGCCCATTCCGACATGGTCGAGAAAAATGACGAAATTGCCGCCGGCGTGATTTTTCTTTCCGATCAAACTGCCAAATTTCTGCCAATTCTGACACAGTAGATAAAAATGACGAAATTGCCCTCGGCTTGATTTTTGTTTCCGATCAAACTGTCAAATTTGAGCCCATTCCGACACAGTCGAGAAAAATGACGAAATTGCCCTCGGCTCGATTTTTATTTCAGATCAAACTGCCAAATTTCAGCCAATTCCGACAAAGTCGAGAAAAATGACGAAATTGCGCCCGGCGCGATTTTTGTTTCCGATCAACCAGTCAAATTTTAGGCAATTCCGACACAGTCGCGAAAAATGACGAAATTACTCCCGGCGCGGTTTTTGTTCCCGATAAGCCTGTCAAATTTGAGCCCATTCCAACACAGTCGAGAAAAATGACGAAATTGCCGCCGGCGCGATTTTTATTTCCGATCAATCTGCCAAATTTCAGCCAATTCCGACACAGTCGAGAAAAATGACGAAATTGCCCCCGGTGCGGTTTTTGTTTCCGATCAACCAGTCAAATTTTAGCCAATTCCGACACAGTCGCGAAAAATGACGAAATTACTCCCGGCGCGGTTTTTGTTCCCGATAAACCTGTCAAATTTGAGCCCATTCCAACACAGTCGAGAAAATTGACGAAATTGCCCCCGGCGTGATTTTTATTTCAGATCAAACTGCCATATTTCACTAATTCCGACACAGTCGATAAAAATGACGAAATTGCCCCAGGTGCGATTTATGGTCCCGATCAACCCGTCAGATTTGAGTCCATTCCGACTCAGTCAAGAAAAATGACGAAATTGCCCCGGCGCGATTTTGATTTCAGATCAAACTGCCAAATTTCAGCCAATTCCAACACAGCCGAGAAAAATGACGAAATTGCCCCCCACGCGATTTTTGTTTCCGATCAACAAGTCAAATTTCAGCCAATTCCGACACAGTCGAGAAAAATGACGAAATTGCCCCCGGCGCATTTTTTGTTTCCGATCAACAACTCAAATTTCAGCCAATTCCGACACAGTCGCGAAAAATGACGAAATCACACCCGGCGCGATTTTTGTTCCCGATAAACCTGTCAAATTTAAGCCCATTCCGACACAGTCGAGAAAAATGACGAAATTGCCCCGGCGTGATTTTTATTTCAGATCAAATTGCCAAATTTCAGTCAATTCAGACACAGTCGGGAAAAATGACGAAATTGCCCCCGGCGCGATTTTTGTTTCCGATCAACAAGTCAAATTTCAGCCAATTCAGACACAGTCGGGAAAAATGACGAAATTGCCCCCGGCGCGATTTTTGTTTCCGATCAACAAGTCAAATTTCAGCCACTTCCGACACAGTCGAGAAAAATGATGAATTTTCCCCCGGCGCGATTTTTTTTTCCGATCAACAAGTCAAATTTTAGCCAATTCCGAAACAGTCGCGAAAAATGATGTAATCACACTCGGCGCCGTTTTTGTTCCCGATAAATTTGTTAAATTTAAGCCCATTCCGACACAGTCGAGAAAAATGACGAAACTGCCCCCGGCGGGATTTTTGTTTCCGATCAACAAGTCAAATTTCAGCCAATTCCGACACAGTCGAGAAAAATGACGAAATTGCCCCCGGCGCGGTTTTTGTTTCCGATCAACCAGTCAAATTTTAGCCAATTCCGACACAGTCGCGAAAAATAACGAAATTACACCCTGCGCGATTTTTGTTCCCGATAAACGTGTCAAATTTGAGCCCATTCTGACACAGTCCAGAAAAATTACGAAATTGCCGTCGGCGCGGTTTTTATTTCTGATGAAACTGCCAAATATTAGCCAATTTCGACACAGTCGAGAAAAATGACGAAATTGCCCCCGGCGCAGTTTTTGTTTCCGATCAACCAGTCAAATTTTAGCCAATTTCGACACAGTCGAGAAAAACGACGAAATTGCCCCGGCGCGATTTTTGTTCCCGATAAACCTGTCAAATTTGAGCGCATTCCGACACAGTTGCGAAAAATGACGAAATTGCCCCTGGCGCGATTTTTGTTTCCGATCAACCTGTCAAATTTCAGCCCATTCCGACATTGTCGCGAAAAATGACGAAATTGCCCCTGGCGCGATTTTTATTTCAAATCAAACTGCCAAATTTCAGCCAACTCCGACACAGTCGAGAAAAATGACGAAATTGCCTTCGGCTCAGTTTTTGTTTCCGATCAACCAGTCAAATTTTAGCAAATTTCGACACAGTCGCGAAAAATGACGAAATTACACCCGGAGCGGTTTCTGTTCCCGATCAACCTGTCAAATTTGAGCCCATTCCGACACAGTCGAGAAAAATGACGAAATTGCCCCCGGCGCGATTTTTATTTTTGATAAAACTGCCAAATTTCAGCCAATTTCGATACAGTCGAGAAAAATGACGAAATTGCCCCCGGCGCGATTTTTATTTCCGACCAACCTGTCAAATTTGAGCCCATTCCGACACAGTCGAGAAAAATGACGAAATTGCCCCCGACGCGGTTTTTGTTCCCGATCAACCTGTCAAATTTGAGCCCATTCCAACACAGTCGAGAAAAATGACGAAATAGCCACCGGCGATTTTTATTTCAGATTAAACTGCCAAATTTCAGCCAATTCCGACACAGCCGAGAAAAATGACGAAATTGCCCTCGTCGCGATTTTTGTTCCAGATCAACCTGTCAAATTTGAGCCCATTCCGACACAGTCGAGAAAAATGACGAAATTTCTGCTGGCGCGATTTTTATTTCCGATCAAACTGCCAAATTACAGCCAATTCCGACACAGTCGAGAAAAATGACGAAATTGCCCCCGGCGCGATTTTTGTTTCCGATCAAACTGTCCAATTTGGGCCCATTCCGACAGAGTCGAGAAAAATGACGAAATCGCCCCCCTGGGCGATTTCTATTTCAGATCAAACTGCCAAATTTCAGCCAATTTCGACACAGACGAGAAAAATGACGAAATTGCCCTCGGCGCGGTTTTTGTTTCCTATCAACAAGTCAAATTTTAGCCAATTCCGACATAGTCGCGAAAAATGACGAAATTACACCCGGAGCTATTTTTGTCCCCGATCAACCTGTCAAATTTGAGCCCATTCCAAGACAGTCGAGAAAAATGACGAAATTGCCGCCGGCGGGATTTTTATTTCCGATCAAACTTCCAAATTTCAGTCAAATCCGACACAGTCGAAAAAAATGACGAAATTGCCCCCAGCGCGATTTTTGTTTCCGATCAACCAGTCAAATTTTAGCCAATTCCGACACAGTCGTGAAAAATGACGAAATTACACCCGGCGCGGTTTTTGTTCCCGATCAACCTGTCAAATTTGAGCCCATTTCGACACAGTCGAGAAAAATGACGAAATTGCCACCGGCGATTTTCATTTCAGATCAAACTGCCAAATTTCAGCCAATTCCGACACAGTCGAGAAAAATGACGAAATTGCCCCCGACGCGATTTTTCTTCCCGATCAACCTGTCAAATTTGAGCCCATTCCGACACAGTCGAGAAAAATGACGAAATTGCCG
>NW_019227321.1:0-4728 GCF_002742605.1 Olea europaea var. sylvestris | reverse complement strand
TTTCGTCATTTTTCTCGACTGTGTCGGAATTGGCTGAAATTTGGCAGTTTGACCTGAAATAAAAATCGCCCCGGGGGCAATTTCGTTATTTTTCGCGACTGTATCGGAATGGGCTAAAATTTGACAGGCTGATCGGAAACAAAAATCGCTCAGCTGACAATTTCGTCATTTTTCGCGACTGTGTCGGAATGGGCTCAAATTTGACTGGTTGATCGGGAACAAAAATCGCGTCGGGTGTAATTTCGTTATTTTTCACGACTGTGTCGGAATTGGCTCAAATTTGACTTGTTGATCGGAAACAAAAATCTCGCCGGGGGCAATTTCGTCATTTTTCTCGACTGTGTCGGAATGGGCTCAAATTTGACAGGTTGATAGGAAGAAAAAACCGCGCCGGGGTAATTTTGTAATTTTTCGCGACAGTGTCGGAATTGGCTAGAATTTGACTGGTTGATCGGAAACAAAAACCGCGCAGGGGCAATTTCGTCATTTTTCTCGATTGTGTCGGAATTGGCTGAAATTTGGCAGTTTGATCTGAAATAAAAATCGCGCCGGGCGCTATTTCGTCATTTTTCTCGACTGTGTCGGAATGGGCTCAAATTTGACAGGTTGATCGGAAACAAAAATCGCGCTGGGGACAATTTCGTCATTTTCTCGACTGTGTCGGAATTGGCTAAAATTTGGGAGTTTGATCGAAAATAAAAATCGTGCCGGCGGCTATTTCGTCATTTTTCGCGACTGTGTCGGAATTGCCTAAAATTTGACTGGTTGATCGGAAACAATAATCGCGCCGGGGGCTACTTCGTCATTTTTCTCGACCGTGTCGGAATTGGCTGAAATTTGGCAGTTTGACCTGAAATGAAAATCGCGCCGGGGGCAATTTCGTCATTTTTCTCGACTGTGTCGGAATGGGCTCAAATTTGACAGGTTGATCGGAAACAAAAATCGCGCCCGGGGCAATTTAGTCATTTTTCACGACGATGTCGGAACGGGCTGAAATTTGACAGGTTGATCGGAAACAAAATTCGCGCCGGGGGAAATTTCGTCATTTTTCGCGACCGTGTCGGAATGGGCTCAAATTTGACAGGTTGATCGTGAACCAAAATCGCACCGGGTGTAATTTCGTAATTTTCCGCGACTGTGTCCGAATTGGCTAAAATTTGACAGGTTAATCGGAGACAAAAATCGCGCCGGGGGCAATTTCGTCATTTTTCGCGACGATGTTGGAATGGGCTGAAATTTGGCAGTTTGATCTGAAATAAAAATCGCGCCGGGGGCAATTTCGTCATTTTTCGCGACGATGTTGGAATGGGCTGAAATTTGGCAGTTTGATCTGAAATAAAAATCGCGCCGGGGGCAATTTCGTCATTTTTCGCGACGATGTTGGAATGGGCTGAAATTTGGCAGTTTGATCTGAAATAAAAATCGCGCCGGGGGCAATTTCGTCATTTTTCGCGACGATGTTGGAATGGGCTGAAATTTGGCAGTTTGATCTGAAATAAAAATCTCGCCGGGGGCAATTTCGTCATTTTTCTCGACTATGTCGGAATGGGCTCAAATTTGACAGGTTGATCGGAAAGAAAAATCGCGCCTGGGGCAATTTCGTCATTTTTCGCGACGATGTTGGAATGGGCTGAAATTTGGCAGTTTGATCTGAAATAAAAATCGCGCCGGGCGATATTTCGTCATTTTTCTCGGCTGTGTTGGAATGGGCTCAAATTTGACGGGTTGATCGGAAACAAAAACCGCGCAGGGGCAATTTCGTCATTTTTCTCGACTGTGTCGAAATTGGCTGAAATTTGGCAGTTTGATCTGAAACAAGAATCCCGCCGGGGACAATTTCGTCATTTTTCTCGACTGTGTCGGAATGGGCTCAAATTTGATAGTTTGATCGGAAACAAAAATCGCGCCGGGGGCAATTTCGTCATTTTTCTCGAGTGTGTCGGAATTTGCTGAAATTTGCCAGTTTGATCGGAAATAAAAATCGCGCCGGCGGCAATTTCGTCATTTTTCTCGACTGTGTCGGAATAGGCTCAAATTTGACAGGTTGATTGGGAACAAAAATCGCGCGGGGGGCAATTTCGTTATTTTTCTGGATTGTGTCGGAATTGCCTGTAATTTGGCAGTTTGATCTGAAATAAAAATCACGCCGGGGGCAATTTCGTCATTTTTCTCGACTGTGCCGGAATGGGCTCAAATTTGACAGGTTGATCGGGAACAAAAACCGAGCCCGGTGTAATTTCGTCATTTTTCTCGACTGTGTCGGAATTGGCTAAAATTTGACTGGTTGATCGGAAACAAAAACCGCGCTGGGGGCAATTTCGTCATTTTCTCGACTGTGTCGGAATTGGCTGAAATTTGTGCGTTTGATCGGAAACAAAAATCGCCCCGTGGGCAATTTCGTCATTTTTCGCGACTGTGTCGGAATGGGCTCAAATTTGACTGGTTGATCGGGAACCAAAATCGTGCCGGGTGTAATTTCGTCATTTTTCGCGACTGTGTCGGAATTGGCTAAAATTTGACTTGTTGATAGGAAACAAAAATCGCGTCGGGGGCAATTTCGTCATTTTTCTCGACTGTGTCGGAATTGGCTCAAATTTGACTTGTTGATCGGAAATAAAAATCGCGCCGTGGGCAATTTCGTCATTTTTCTTGACTGTGTCGGAATTGGCTGAAATTTTGCAGTTTGATCTGAAGTAAAAATCGCACTGGCGGCAATTTCGTCATTTTTCTCGATTGTGCCGGAATGGGCTCAAATTTGACGGGTTGATCGGGAACAAAAATTGCGCCGGGGGCAATTTCGTCATTTTTCTCGACGATGTTGGAAAGGGCTGAAATTTAACGGGTTGATCGGAAACAAAAATCGCCCCGGGGGCAATTTCGTCATTTTTCGCGACTATGTCGGAATGGGCTCAAATTTGACTGGTTGATCGGGAACCAAAATCGTTCCGGGTGTAATTTCGTCATTTTTCGCGACTGTGTCGGAATTGGCTAAAATTTGACTTGTTGATCGGAAACAATAATCGCGTCGGGGGCAATTTCGTCATTTTTCTCGACTGTGTCGGAATGGGCTCAAATTTGACAGGTTGATCGGAAACAAAAATCGCCCCGGGGGCAATTTCGCCATTTTTCGCGACTTTGTCGGAATGGTCTCAAATTTGACTGGTTGATCGGGAACCAAAATCGTGCCGGGTGTAATTTCGTCAGTTTTCGCGACTGTGTCGGAATTGGCTAAAATTTGACTTGTTGATAGGAAACAAAAACCGCGTCGGGCGAATTTCGTCATTTTTCTCGACTGTGTCGGAATTGGCTGAAATTTGGCAGTTTGACCTGAAATAAAAATCGCGCCGGGGGCAATTTCGTCATTTTTCTCGACTGTGTCGGAATAGGCTCAAATTTGACAGGTTGATCGGAAACAAAAATCGCGCCGGGGGCAATTTCGTTATTTTTCGCGACTGTATCAGAATGGACTAAAATTTGACAGGCTGATCGGAAACAAAAATCGCGCAGCTGACAATTTCGTCATTTTTCGCGACTGTGTCGGAATGGGCTCAAATTTGACTGGTTGATCGGAAACAAAAACCGCGTCGGGTGTAATTTCGTTATTTTTCGCGACTGTGTCGGAATTGGCTCAAATTTGACTTGTTGATCGGAAACAAAAACCGCGCCGGGGGCAATTTCGTCATTTTTCTTGACTGTGTCGGAATTGGCTGAAATTTGACAGTTTGATCTGAAATAAAAATCGCGCTGGCGGCAATTTTGACATTTTTCTCGACTGTGTCGGAATGGGCTCAAATTTGACAGGTTGATAGGAAACAAAAACCGCGCCGGGGTAATTTTGTAATTTTTCGCGACAGTGTCGGTATTGGCTAGAATTTGACTGGTTGATCGGAAACAAAAACCGCGCAGGGGCAATTTCGTCATTTTTCTTGATTGTGTCGGAATTGGCTGAAATTTGGCAGTTTGATCTGAAATAAAAATCGCGCCGGGCACTATTTCGTCATTTTTCTCGACTGTGTCGGAATGGGCTCAAATTTGACAGGTTCATCGGAAACAAAAATCGCGCCTGGGGCAATTTCGTCATTTTTCGCGACGATGTCGGAATGGGCTCAAATTTGACAGGTTGATCGGGAACGAAAACCGCGCCTGGGGCAATTTCGTCATTTTTCGCGACTGTGTCGGAATGGGCTCAAATTTGACAGGTTGATCGGGAACGAAAACCGCGCCTGGGGCAATTTCGTCATTTTTCGCGACTGTGTAGGAATGGGCGAAAATTTGACAGGTTGAACGGAAACCAAAATAGCGCTGCGGCAGTTTCGCCATTTTTAGCGACTGTGTCGGAATGGGCTCAAATTTGACAGGTTGATCGGGAACGAAAACCGCGCCGGGTGTAATTTCGTCATTTTTCGCGACTGTGTCGGAAATGGCTAAAATTTGACTGGTTGATCGGAAACAAAAACTGCGCTGGGGGCAATTTCGTCATTTTCTCGACTGTGTCGGAATTGAATAAAATTTGGGAGTTTGATCGGAAATAAAAATCGTGCCGGCGGCTATTTCGTCATTTTTCTCGACTGTGTCAGAATGGGCTCAAATTTGACAGGTTGATCCGGAACAAAAATCGTGCCGGGAGTAATTTCGTCATTTTTCGCGACTGTGTCGGAATTGGCTGAAATTTGGCAGTTTGATCTGAAATAAAAATCACGCCGGGGGCAATTTCGTCATTTTTCTCGA
>NW_019227320.1:0-4729 GCF_002742605.1 Olea europaea var. sylvestris | reverse complement strand
GCTCAAATTTGACAGGTTGATCGGAAACCAAAACCGCGCCAGGGGCAATTTGGTCATTTTTACGAAGGTGTCGGAATGGGCTTCAATTTGAAAGGTTGATCGGAAATAAAAATCGATCCAGGGGATTTCGTCATTTTTCGTGACGGAGTCGGAATGGGCTCAAATTTGACAGGTTGACCGGGAACAAAAATCTCGCCGGGGGCAATTTCGTCATTTTTCGCGACGGTGTCGGAATGGGCTCAAATTTGATAGGTTGATCGGAAACAAAAATCGGGCCGAGGGTAATTTCGTCTTTTTTCGCGACGGCTTCTGAATTGGCTAAAATTTGACTGGTTGATCGGAAACGAAAAACGGGCCAGGGGCAATTTCGTCATTTTTCGCGACGGAGTCGGAATGGGCTCAAATTTGACAGGTTGATCGGAAACAAAAATTTATCCCTGCGGAATTTCGTAATTTTTCGCGTCGGGGTCGGATTGGGCTCAAATTTGACAGATTGATCGCAAACAAAAATCGCGCCGGGAATAATTTCGTCATTTTTCGCGACAGAGTCGGAATGGGCTCAAATTTGACAGGTTGATCGGAAACAAAAACCACGCCAGGGGCAATTTCATCATTTTCACGAAGGTGTCGGAATGGGTTCAAATTTGACAGGTTGATCGGAAACAAAAATCGCGCCGGGGGCAATTTCATCATTTTTCGCGACGGTGTCGGAATGGGCCCAAATTTGACAGGTTGATCGAGAACAAAAATCTCGTCGGGGTCAATTTCGTCATTTTTCACGACGGTGTCGGAATGGGCTCAAATTCGACAGGTTGATCGGACACAAAAATCGTGCTGGGGCAATTTCGTCATTTTTCGCGATCGAGTCGGAATGGGCTCAAATTTGACAGATTGATCGGAAACAAAAATCGATCCAGGGGGAATTTCGTCATTTTTCGAGACGGAGTCAGAATGGGCTCAAATTTGATAGGTTGATCGGGAATAAAAATCGCGCAGGGGGAAATTTCGTCATTTTTCGCGACGGAGTCGGAATGGGCTCAAATTTGACAGGTTGATCGGAAACAAAAATCTCTCCAGGGGCAATTTCGTCATTTTTACGAGGTGACGGAATGGGATCAAATTTGACAGGTTGATCGGAATCAAAATTCGCGAAGGGGGAAATTTCGCCATTTTTCGCGACGGAGTCCGAATGGGCTCAAATTTGACAGGTTAACCGGGAACAAAAATCTCGCCGAGGGAAATTTCATCATTTTTCGCGACGGAGTCGGAATGGGCTCAAATTTGACAGGTTGATTGGGAACAAAAATCGCGCCAGGGGTAATTTCGTCATTTTTCGCGAAGGTGTCAAAATGGACTCAAATTTGACAGGTTGATAGGAAACAAAAATTTATCCGTGCGGAATTTCATCATTTTTTGCGACGGGGTCGGATTGGGCTCAAATTTGACAGATTGATCGTAAACAAAAATCACGCTGGGAGCAATTTCGTCATTTTTCGCGATGGAGTCGGAATGGGCTCAAATTTGACAGGTTGATCGGAAACAAAAATCGCGCCGGGGGCAATTTCGTCATTTTTCGCGACGGAGGCGGAATGGGCTCAAATTTGACAGGTTGACCGAGAACAAAAATCTCGGCGGGGGCAATTTCGTCATTTTTCGCGACGGAGGCGGAATGGGCTCAAATTTGACAGGTTGACCGAGAACAAAAATCTCGTCGGGGGCAATTTCGTCATTTTTCGCGACGGTGTAGGAATGGGTTCAAATTCGACAGGTTGATCGGACACAAAAATCGCGTCGGGAGCAATTTGGTCATTTTTCGCGATCGAGTCGGAATGGGCTCAAATTTGACAGGTTGATTGGAAACAAAAATCGATCCAGGGGGAATTTCGTCATTTTTCGCGACGGAATCGAAATGGGCTCAAATTCCACAGGTTGATCGGGAACAAAAATCGCGCAGGGGGTAATTTCGTCATTTTTCGCGACGGAGTCGGTATGGACTCAAATTTGACAGGTTTGTCCGAGAACAAAAATCTCGTCGAGGGCAATTTCGTCATTTTTCGCGACGGTGTCGGAATGGGCTCAAATTTGACAGGTTGATCGGTAACAAAAATCGCGCCGGGGGCAATTTCGTCATTTTTCCCGACGGTGTCGGAATGGGCTCAAATTTGACAGGTTGATCGGGATTAAAAATCGCTCCACGGGCAATTTCGTCATTTTTCGCGAAGGTGTCAGAATGGGCTCAAATTTGACAGGTTGATCCGAAACAAAATCGCGCCTGGGGCAATTTCGTCATTTTTCGCGACGGTGTCGGATTCGGCTCAAATTTGACAGGTTGGTCGTAACTAAAAATCGCGTCGTGAGCAATTTCGTCATTTTTCGCGATGGAGGCGGAATGGGCTCAAATTTGACAGGTTGATCGGAAACCAAATCCGCGCCAGGGGCAATTGGGTCATTTTTACGAAGGTGTCAGAATGGGCTTAAATTGGACAGGTTGATCGGAAATAAAAATCGATCCATGGGGATTCCGTCATTTTTCGCGACGGATTCGGAATGGGCTCAAATTTGACAGGTTGACCGGGAATAAAAATCTCGCCGGGGGCAATTTCGTCATTTTCCCCGACGGTGTCGGAATGGGCTCAAATTTTACAGGTTGATCGGGATTAAAAATCGCGCCAGGGGTAATTTCGTCATTTTTCGAGACGGTGTCAGAATGGGCTCAAATTTGACAGGTCGATCGGAAACAAAAATCGCGCCTGGGTAATTTCCTCATTTTTCGCGACGGTGTCGGATTGGGCTCAAATTTGGCAGGTTGATCGGAAATAAAAATCGATCATGGGGGATTTCGTCATTTTTAGCGACGGAGTCGGAATGGGCTCAAATTTGGCAGGTTGACCGGGAATAAAAATCTCGTCGGGGGCAATTTCGTCATTTTTCGCAACGGTGTCGGAATGGGCTCAAATTTGACAGGTTGATCGGAAACAAAAATTGGGTCGAGGGTAATTTCGTCATTTTTTAGCGACGGTGTCGGAATGTTAAAAATTTGACAGGTTGATCGGAATAAAAATCAGGCCAGGGGCAATTTCGTCATTTTTCGTGACGGAGTCGGAATGATCTCAAATTTGACAGGTTGATGGGAAACAGAAATCGATCCGGGGCGATTTCGTCATTTTTCGCGACGGAGTCGGAATGGGCACAAATTTGATAAGTCGATCGGAAACAAAAATCGAGCCAGGGGCAATTTCGTCATTTTTACGAAGGTGTCGGAATGGGCTCAAATTTGACAGGTTGATCGGAAACAAAAATCGTGCAGGGGGCAATTTTGTCATTTTTTGCGACGGAGTCCGAATGGGCTCAAATTTGAAAGGTTAACCGGGATAAAAAATCTCGCCGGGGGAAGTTTCATCATTTTTCGTGACGGAGTCGGAGTGGGCTCAAATTTCACAGGTTGATCGGGAACAAAAATCGCGCCAGGGGCAATTTCGTCATTTTTTGTGAAGGTGTCGGAATGGACTCAAATTTGACAGGTTGATCGGAAACAAAAATTTATCCATGCAGAATTTCGTCATTTTTCGCGTCGGGGTCGGATTGGGCTCAAATTTGACAGATTGATCGTAAACAAAAATCGCGCCGGGAGCAATTTCGTCATTTTTCGCGACGGAGTCGGAATGGGCTCAAATTTGACAGGTTGATCGGAAACAAAAACCGCGCCGGGGGCAATTTCATCATTTTCACGAAGGTGTCGGAATGGGTTCAAATTTGACAGGTTGATCGGAAAAAAAAATCGCGCAGGGGGCAATTTCGTCATTTTTCGTGACGGAGTCGGAATGGGCCCAAATTTGATAGGTTGACCGAGAACAAAAATCTCATCGGGGTCAATTTCGTCATTTTTCACGACGGTGTCGGAATGGGCTCAAATTCGACAGGTTGATCGGACACAAAAATCGCGCTGGGGGCAATTTCGTCATTTTTCGCGATCGAGTCGGAATGGGCTCAAATTCGACAGATTGATCGGAAACAAAAATCGATCCAGGGGGAATTACGTCATTTTTCGCGACGGAGTCAAAATGGGCTCAAATTTGACAGGTTGATCGTGAACAAAAATCGTGCAGGGGAAAATTTCGTCAATTTTCGCGACGGAGTCGGAATGGGCTCAAATTTGACGGGTTGATCGGAAACAAAAACCTCTCCAGGGGCAATTTCGTCATTTTTACGAAGGTGTCGGAATGAGATCAAAATTGACAGGTTGATCGGAATCAAAAATCGCGAAGGTGGAAATTTCGCCATTTTTCGCGACGGAGTCCGAATGGGCTCAAATTTGACAGGTTAACCGGGTACGAAAATCTCGCCGGGGGAAATTTCATCATTTTTCGCGACGGAGTCGGAATGGGCTCAAATTTGACAGGTTGATCGGGAACAAAAATCGCGCCACGGGTAATTTCGTCATTTTTCGCGAAGGTGTCGAAATGGACTCAAATTTGACAGGTTGATCGGAAACAAAAATTTATCCTTGCGGAATTTCGTCATTTTTCGCGACGGGGTCGGATTGGGCTCAAATTTGACAGATTGATCGTAAACAAAAATCACGCCGGGTGCAATTTCGTCATTTTTCGCGACGGAGTCGGAATGGGATCAAATTTGACAGGTTTGTTCGAGAACAAAAATCTCGTCGAGGGCAATTTCGTCTTTTTTCGTGACGGTGTCAGAATGGGCTCAAATTTGACAGGTTGATCGG
>NW_019227319.1:0-4729 GCF_002742605.1 Olea europaea var. sylvestris | reverse complement strand
TTGTTCATTTTTGGCGAACTGCTAGTCGAAATCGTTTGGAATCGAGCCAATGCAAAGTGGTTATTGATTTCATGATAACTTCAAGTCTGTTCGTTTTTAGTGAATTACTAGCCTAATTCGATTGGAATTGAGCTAATGAAAAGTGGTTTTACATTTCAAGATAACTTCGGATTTGTTCATTTTTGGCGAATTGCTAGTCTAAATCGATTGGAATCGAGCTAATGAAAAGTGGCTTTTGATTTCATGATAACTTCCGATTTGTTCATTTTGGTGAATTGCTCGTCTGGTTAGGTTGGAATCGAACCAATGAAAAGTAGTTTTTGATTTCTTGATAACTTCGGGTTTGTTCGTTTTGACGAATTGCTCGTCTAGCTCAATTAGAATTGAGCCAATGAAAAGTGGTTTTCCATTTCATGATAACTTTGGATTCGTTCGTTTGGGCGAATTGCTCATCTAATTCGATTGGAATCGAGCCAATGAAAAGTGGTTTTTAATTTCATGATAACTTCGGGTTTGTTCGTTTTTGGGGAATTGCTTGTCTTATTCGATTGGAATCGAGCCAATGAAACGTGGTTTTTGACTTCATCATAACATCGGGTTTGTTCGTTTTTGGCGAATTGCTAGTCTATTTCGATTGGAATCGAGCCAATGAAAAGTGGTTTTTCGTATCATGATAACTTCGGGTTTGTTCGTTTTTGTCAAATTGCTTGACTAATTCGATTGGAATCGAGCCCATGAAAAGTGGTTTTTCATTTCAAGTTAACTTCGGGTTTGTTCATTTTTGGCGAACTACCAGTCCAAATCGATTGGAATCGAGCCAATGAAAAGTGGTTTTTTATTTGATGATATCTTCGAGTTTGTTCATTTTTCGCTAATTGCTGGTCTAAATAGATTGGAATCAAGCCAATGAAAAGTGGCTTTTGATTTCATGATAACTTCAGGTTTGTTCGTTTTGGCGAATTGCTATTCTAATTTGATTGGAATCGAGCTAATGAAAAGTGGTTTTTGATTTCATGATAACTTTGGGTTTGTTTGTTTTTGGCGAATTGCTTGTCTAATTTTAATGGAATCGAGCCAATGAAAAGTTATTTTTGATTTCCTGATAACTTTGGGTTTCTTCGTTTTTGGCGAATTACTAGTCTAATTCGATCGGAATTGAGCCAATGAAAAGTGGTTTTTGATTTCATGATAACTTCGGGTTTGTTCATTTTCAGCGAATCGATAGTCTAGTTTGATTGGTATCGAGCCAATGAGAAGTGGCTTTTGATTTCGTGATAACTTCGGGTTTGTTCATTTTGGCGAATTGCTCGTCTAGTTCGATTGGAATTGAGCCAATGAAAAGTAGTTTTTGATTTCTTGTTAACTTCGGGTTTGTTCATTTTTGGCGAATTGCTAGACTAATTCGATTGGAATGGAGCCAATGAAAAGAGCTTTTTCATTTCATGATAACTTCGGGTTTGTTCATTGTGGGGAATTGCTCGTCTAATTTGATTGGAATCAAGCCAATGAAAAGTAGTTTTTGATTTCTCGTTAACTTCAAGTTTGTTCGTTTTTGGCGAATTGCTAGTCTAATTCGATTTGAATCGATTCAATGAAAAGAGGTTTTTCATTTCTTGATAACTTCGGGTTTGTTCATCTTGGTGAATTGCACATCTAATTCGATAGGAATCGAGCCAACGAAAAGTCATTTTTCATTTCAAGATAACTTTGGGTTTGTTCATTTTTGGCGAACTGCTAGTCTAAATCGATTGGAATCGAGCCAATGAGAAATGATTTTTGATTTCACGATAACTTCGGGTTTGTTCATTTTTGGTGAATTGATAGTCTAGTTCGATTGGAATCGAGCCAATGAAAAGTGGCTTTTGATTTCATGATAACTTCGATTTTGTTCATTTTGGTGAATTACTCGTCTAGTTCGATTGGAATCGAGCTAATGAAAAGTAGTTTTTGATTTCTTGTTAACTTCAGGTTTGTTTATTTTTGGCGAATTGCTAGACTAATTTGATTGGAATCGAGCCAATGAAAAGAGGTTTTTCATTTCATGATAACTTCGGGTTTGTTCGTTTTGGCGAATTGCTCGTCTAATTCGATAGGAATCGAGCCAATGAAAAGTCAATTTTCATTTCAAGGTAACGTTGGGTTTGTTCATTTTTGGGGAACTGCTAGTCTAAATCGATTGGAATCGAGCCAATGAAAAGTGATTTTTGATGTCACGATAACTTCAGGTTTGTTCTTTTTATTACTAGTATAATTCGATTGGAATCGAGCTAATGAAAAGTGGTTTTTCATTTCAAGATAACTTCAGGTTTGTTCATTTTTGGCGAATTGCTAGTCTATATCGATTGGAATCGAGCCAATGAAAAGTGGCTTTTGATTTCATGATAACTTCGGTTTTGTTCATTTTGGTGAATTGCTCGTCTAGTTCGATTCGCATCGAGCCAATGAAAAGGGCTTTTTCATTTCATGATAACTTCGGATTTCTTCGTTTTGGCAAATTTCTCGTCTAATTCGATAGGAATCGAGCCAATAAAATGTGGTTTTTGATTTCATGATAACTTTGGGTTTGTTCGTTTTTGGGGAATTGCTAGTCTTATTCGATTGGAATCGAGCCAATAAAACGTGGTTTTTAACTTCATCATAACGTCGGGTTTGTTCATTTTTGGCGAATTGCTAGTCTATTTCGATTGGAATCGAGCCAATGAAAAGTGGTTTTTCGCATCATGATAACTTCGGGTTTGTTCGTTTTTGTCGAATTGCTGGGCTAATTCGATTGGAATCGAGCCAATGAAAAGTGGTTTTTCATTTCAAGTTAACTTCGGGTTTGTTCATTTTTGGCGAACTACTAGTCTAAATCGATTGGAATCGAGCCAATGAAAAGTGATTTTTTATTTGATGATATCTTCGGGTTTGTTCGTTTTTTTTGGCTAATTGCTGGTCTAAATAGATTGGAATCAAGCAAATAAAAAGTGGCTTTTGATTTCATGATAACTTCAGGTTTGTTCGTTTTGGCGAATTGCTATTCTAATTTGATTGGAATCGAGCTAATGAAAAGTGGTTTTTGATTTCATGATAACTTTGGGTTTGTTTGTTTTTGGCGAATCGCTTGTCTAATTTTAATGGAATCGAGCCAATGAAAAGTTATTTTTGATTTCCTGATAACTTCAGGTTTCTTCGTTTTGGCGAATTGCTAGTCTAATTCGATCGGAATTGAGCCAATGAAAAGTGGTTTTTGATTTCATGATAACTTCGGGTTTGTTCGTTTTTAGCGAATCGATAGTCTAGTTTGATTGGAATCGAGCCAATGAAAAGTGGCTTTTGATTTCATGATAACTTCGGGTTTGTTCATTTTGGCGAATTGCTCGTCTAGTTCGATTGGAATCGAGCCAATGAAAAGTAGTTTTTGATTTCTTGCTAACTTCGGGTTTGTTCACTTTTGGCGAATTGCTAGACTAATTTGATTGGAATGGAACCAAAGAAAAGAGCTTTTTCATTTCATGATAACTTCGGGTTTGTTCATTGTGGGAAATTGCTCGTCTAATTAGATTGGAATCAAGCCAATGAAAAGTAGTTTTTGATTTCTCGTTAACTTCAGGTTTGTTCGTTTTTGGCGAATTGCTAGTCTAATTCGATTGGAATCGATTCAATGAAAAGAGGTTTTTCATTTCATGATAACTTCGGGTTTGTTCATCTTGGCGAATTGCTCATCTAATTCGATAGGAATCGAGCCAATGAAAAGTCATTTTTCATTTCAAGATAACTTTGGGTTTGTTCATTTTTGGCGAACTGCTAGTCTAAATCGATTGGAATTGAGCCAATGAGAAATGATTTTTGATTTCACGATAACTTCGGGTTTGTTCATTTTTGGTGAATTGATAGTCTAGTTCAATTGGAATCGAGCCAATGAAAAGAGGCTTTTGATTCATGATAACTTCGATTTTGTTCATTTTGGTGAATTACTCGTCTAGTTCGATTGGAATCGAGCTAATGAAAAGTAGTTTTTGATTTCTTGTTAACTTCGGGTTTGTTCATTTTTGGCGAATTGCTAGACTAATTCGATTGGAATCGACCCAATGAAAAGAGGTTTTTTATTTCATGATAACTTCGGGTTTGTTCGTTTTGGCGAATTGCTTGTCTAATTCGATAGGAATCGAGCCAATGAAAAGTCAATTTTCATTTCAAGGTAACGTTGGGTTTGTTCATTTTTGGGGAACTGCTAGTCTAAATCGATTGGAATCGAGCCAATGAAAAGTGATTTTTGATTTCACGATAACTTCGGGTTTGTTCGTTTTTATTACTAGTCTAATTCAATTGGAATCGAGCTAATGAAAAGTGGTTTTTCATTTCAAGATAACTTCAGGTTTGTTCATTTTTGGCAAATTGCTAGTCTAAATCGATTGGAATCGAGCTAATGAAAAGTGGCTTTTGATTTCATGATAACTTCGATTTTGTTCATTTTGGCGAATTGCTCGTCTAGTTCGATTCGAATCAAGCCAATGAAAAGGGCTTTTTCATTTCATGATAACTTCGGGTTTCTTCATTTTTGCAAATTTCTCGTCTAATTCGATTGGAATCGAGCAAGTGAAAAGTGGTTTTCAATTCATGATTACTTCGGTTTGTTCATTTTTGGCGAATTGCGATCTATTTCAATTGGAATCAAGCCAATGAAAAGTTGCTTTTGAATTCATGATAACTTCGGGTTTGTTCATTTTTGGCGAATTTCCAGTCTAAT
>NW_019227318.1:0-4729 GCF_002742605.1 Olea europaea var. sylvestris | reverse complement strand
ACTGATTAATCGGAATCAAAAATCGCGCTGGGGGCAATTTCGTCTTTTTTCGCGACGGTGTTGGAATGGGGTAAAATTTGACAGGTTGATCGGAAACAAAAACCGCGCCGGGGGCAATTTCGTCATTTTACGCAACGGTGTCGTAATCGGCTAAAATTTGACAAATTAATCGGAAACAAAAATCTCTCTGGGGGCAATTTCGTCATTTTTCGCGACGGTGTCGGAATGGGCTCAAATTTGACAGATTGATCAGAAAAAAAAATCGCGCCGGGGGCAATTTCGTCATTTTTCGCGACGGTGTAGGAATGGGCTAAAATTTTACTGATTGATCGAAAACAAAAATCTGGCAGGGGGCAATTTCGTCATTTTCGTAACGGTGTCGGAATTGGCTCAAATTTGACTGATTGATCAGAAACAAATAACGCTCCGGGGGCAATTTCGTCATTTTTCGCGACGGTGTTGGAATGGGCTAAAATTTGACAGGTTGACCGGAAACAAAAATCGCGCCAAGGGCAATTCGTCTTTTTTCGCGACGGTGCTGGAATGGGCTAAAATTTGACTAATTGATCGGAAACAAAAATCGCGCTGGGGGCAATTTCGTCATTTTTCGCGACGGTGTTTGAATGGGCAAAAATTTGACAGATTGATCGGAAACAAAAATCGCGCCAGGGGCAATTTCGTCATTTTTCACGACGGTGTCGGAATGGGCTCAAATTTGACTGATTGATCGGAAACAAAAATCGCGCCGGGGGCAATTTCGTCGTTTTTCGCGACGCTGTCGGAATGGGCTCAAATTTTACTGATTGGTCGGAAACAAAAATCGCGCCGGGGTCAATTTTGTCATTTTTCGCGGCGGTGTTGGAATGGGCAAAAATTTGACAGATTGATCGGAAAAAAAAGTCGTGCCGGGGGCAATTTCGTCATTTTTCGCGACGGAGTCGGAATCGGCTAAAATTTGACAGATTAATCGGAAATAAAAATTGCTCCGGGGGCAATTTCGTCATTTTTCGCGACGGTGTTGGAATGGGCTAAAATTTGACTGATTGATCGGAAACAAAAATCGCGCTGGGGACAATTTCGTCATTTTTCGCGACGGTGTGGGAATGGGCTAAAATTTGACAGGTTGATCGGAAACAAAAACAGCGTCGGGGGCAATTTCGTCATTTTACGCGACGGTGTCGGAATCGGCTAAAATTTGACAGATTAATCGGAAACAAAAATCGCTCCGGGGGCAATTTCGTCATTTTTCGCGACGGTGTTGGAATGGGCTAAAATTTGACAGGTTGATCGGAAACAAAAACAGCGTCGGGGGCAATTTCGTCATTTTACGCGACTGTGTCGGAATAGACTTAAATTTGGCTGGTCGATCGGAAATAAAAATCGCGCCGGGGGCAATTTCGTCATTTTTCTCGACAGTGTCGGAATCGGCTAATTTGACAGATTGATCGGAAACAAAAATCGCGCCGGGGGCAATTTTGTCATTTTTCACGACTGTGTTGGAATGGGCTAAAATCTGACTGATTGATCGGAAACAAAAATCGCGCTGGGAGCAATTTCGTCATTTTTCGCGACGGTGTTGGAATGGGCTAAAATTTGACAGGTTGATCGGAAACAAAAACCGCGCCGGGGGCAATTTCGTCATTTTACGCGACGGTGTCGGAATCGGCTAAAATTTGACAGATTAATCGGAAACAAAAATCGCTCCGAGGGCAATTTCGTCATGTTTCGCGACGGGGTCGGAATGGGCTCAAATTTGACTGATTGATCGGAAACAAAAATCGCGTCGGGGGCATTTTCGTCATTTTTCGCGACGGTGTGGGAATGGGCAAAAATTTGACAGATTGATCTGAAACAAAAATCGCGCCGTGGGAAATTACGTCATTTTTCGCGACGGAGTCGGAATCGATTTAATTTGACTGATTGATGGGAAACAAAAATCGCTCCGAGGGCAATTTTCGTCATTTTTAGCGACGGTGTTGGAATGGGCTAAAATATGACTGATTGATCGGAAACAAAAATCGCGCCGGGGGCAATTTCGTCATTTTTCGCGACGGTGTTTGAATGGGCAAAAATTTGACAGATTGATCGGAAACAAAAATCACGCCAGGGGCAATTTCGTCATCTTTCACGACGGTGTCGGAATGGGCTCAAATTTGACTGATTGATCGGAAACAAAAATCACGCCGGGGGCAATTTCGTCATTTTTCGCGACGGTGTCGGAATGGGCTCAAATTTGACTGATTGGACGGAAACAAAAATCGCGCCGGGTCAATTTTGTCATTTTTCGCGGCGGTGTTGGAATGGACAAAAATTTGACAGATTGATCGGAAAAAAAATCGCGCCGGGGGCAATTTCGTCATGTTTCGCGACAGTGTCGGAATGGGCTCAAATTTGACAGATTGATCGGAAAAAAAAAATTGCGCCGGGGGCAATTTCGTCATTTTTCGCGACGGTGTAGGAATGGGCTAAAATTTTACTGATTGATCGAAAACAAAAATCGCGCCGGGGGCAATTTCGTCATTTTTCGTAACGGTGTCGGAATGGGCTCAAATTTGACTGATTGATCGGAAACAAATAACGCTGCGGGGGCAATTTCGTCATTTTTCGCGACGGTGTTGGAATGGGCAAAAATTTGACAGATTGATCGGAAACGAAAATCGCGCCAAGGGCAATTTCGTCATTTTTCGCGACGGTGTTGGAATGGGCTAAAATTTGACAGGTTGATCGGAAACAAAAACCGTGCCGGGGGCAATTTCGTCATTTTACGCGACGGTGTCGGAATGGGCAAAAATTTGACAGATTAATCGGAAACAAAAATTGCTCCGGGGGCAATTTCGTCATGTTTCGCGATGGTGTCGGAATGGGCTCAAATTTGACTGATTGATCGGAAACAAAAATCGCGTCGGGGGCAATTTCGTCATTTTTCGCGACGGTGTCGGAATGGGCTAAAATTTGACAGATTGATCGGAAACAAAAATCGCGCCGGGGGCAATTTCGTCATTTTTCGCGACGGTGTCGGAATGGGCTAAAATTTGACAGATTGATCGGAAACAAAAATCGCGCCGGGGGCAATTTCGTCATTTTTCGCGACGGTGTCGGAATGGGCTAAAATTTGACAGATTGATCGGAAACAAAAATCGCGCCGGGGGCAATTTCGTCATTTTTCGCGACGGTGTCGGAATGGGCTAAAATTTGACAGATTGATCGGAAACAAAAATCGCGCCGGGGGCAATTTCGTCATTTTTCGCGACGGTGTCGGAATGGGCTAAAATTTGACAGATTGATCGGAAACAAAAATCGCGCCGGGGGCAATTTCGTCATTTTTCGCGACGGTGTCGGAATGGGCTAAAATTTGACAGATTGATCGGAAACAAAAATCGCGCCGGGGGCAATTTCGTCATTTTTCGTAACGGTGTCGGAATGGGCTCAAATTTGACTGATTGATCAGAAACAAATAACGCTCCAGGGGCAATTTCGTCATTTTTCACGACGGTGTTGGAATGGGCAAAAATTTGACAGATTGATCGGAAACGAAAATCGCGCCAAGGGCTATTTCGTCTTTTTTCGCGACGGTGTCGGAATGGGCTAAAATTTGATTGATTGATCGGAAAAAAAAATCTCTCCGGGGGCAATTTCGTCACGTTTCGCGACGGTGCCGGAATCGGCTAAAATTTGACAGATTAATCGGAAACAAAAATCGCTCCGGGGGCAATTTCGTCATGTTTCGCGACGGTGTCGGAATGGGCTCAAATTTGACTGATTGATCGGAAACTAAAATCGCGCCGGGGGCAATTTCGTCATTTTTCTCGACGGTGTTGAAATGGGCAAAAATTTGACAGATTGATCGGAAACAAAAATCGCGCCTGGGGTAATTTCGTCATTTTTCGCGACGGTGTTGGAATGGGCTAAAATTTGACTGATTGATCGGAATCAAAAATCGCGCTGGGGGCAATTTCGTCATTTTTCGCGACGGTGTTGGAATGGGCTAAAATTTGACAGGTTGATCTGGAACAAAAATCGCGCCGGGGGCAATTTCGTCATTTTACGCGACGGTGTCGGAATCGGCTAAAATTTGACAGATTAATCGGAAACAAAAATCGCTCCGGGGGCAATTTCATCATGTTTCGCGACGGTGTCGGAATGGGCTAAAATTTGACAGATTGATCGGACGAAAAAATCTCGTCGGGGGCAATTTCGTCATTTTTCGCGACGGTGTAGGAATGGGCTAAAATTTTGCTGATTGATCGAAAACAAAAATCGCGCCGGGGGCAATTTCGTCATTTTCAGTAACGGTGTCGGAATGGGCTCAAATTTGACTGATTGATCAGAAACAAATAACGCTCCGGGGGCAATTTCGTCATTTTTCGCGACGGTGTCGGAATCGGCTAAAATTTGACAGATTAATCGGAAACAAAAATCGCTCCGGGGGCAATTTCGTCATGTTTCGCGACGGTGTCGGAATCGGCTAAAATTTGACAGATTAATCGGAAACAAAAATCGCTCCGGGGGCAATTTCATCATGTTTCGCGACGGTGTCGGAATGGGCTAAAATTTGACAGGTTGATCGGAAACAAAAATCGCGCGAAGGGCAATTTCGTCTTTTTTCGCGACGGTGTCGGAATGGGCTGAAATTTGATTGATTGATAGGAAACAAAAATCGCTCCGGGGGCAATTTCGTCATGTTTCGCGACGGTGTCGGAATCGGCTAAAATTTGACAGATTAGTCGGA
>NW_019227317.1:0-4730 GCF_002742605.1 Olea europaea var. sylvestris | reverse complement strand
GACGTATGAGGGATTTTAGCCATTTTTTGAAAGAATGAGCACTTGCATATTTGGAACGATTGGATAGTCGGCGTACGAAGAATTGTGTGTAACTTTTGCGTACGGCGTCCGTTTTGGGCCCATAATTACTTTTGGGAAATGTTGCGACCGTTTTGGATTGAACTCAAGACTTCGTCGTGACGTATGAGGGATTTCGGCCTTTTTTCTAAAGAATGAGTGCTTCCATATTTGTAACGCTTGGAGAGTCGACGTACGAGGAATTGAGCGTAACTTTTGTAGACGGTGTACGTTTAGGGCCCATAAGTACTTTTTGGAAATGTAGCGACCGTTTTGGATTGAACTCACAACTTCGTTGTGACGTATGAGGGATTTTAGCCATTTTTCGAAAGAATGAGCACTTGCATATTTGGAACGATTGGATAGTCGGCGTACGAAGAATTGTGCGTAACTTTTGCACACGATGTCCATTTTAGGCCCATAAGTACTTTTAGGAAATGTAGCGACCGTTTTGGATTGAACTCACAACTTCGTTGTGACGTATGAGGGATTTTAGCCATTTTTCGAAAGAATGAGCACTTGCATATTTGGAACGATTGGATAGTCGGCGTACGAAGAATTGTGCGTAACTTTTGCACACGATGTCCATTTTAGGCCCATAAGTACTTTTAGGAAATGTAGCGACCGTTTTGGATTGAACTCACAACTTCGTTGTGACGTATGAGGGATTTTAGCCATTTTTTGAAAGAATGAGCACTTACATATTTGGAACGCTTGGATAGTCGGAGTACGAAGAATTGGGCATAACTTTTGCACACGGTGTCCGTTTAGGGCCCATAAGTACTTTTTGGGAAATGTATCGACCGTTTCGGATTGAACTCACAACTTCGTCGTGACGTACGAGGGATTTTAGCCATTTTTTGAAAGAATGAGCACTTGCATATTTGGAACGCTTGGATAGTCGGCGTACGAAGAATTGAGCGTAACTTTCGCGCACGGTGTCCATTTTGGGACCATAAGTGCTTTTTGAAAATATAGGGACCGTTTTAGATTGAGCTCAAGACTTCGTCGTGACGTATGAGGGATTTTAGCCATTTTTTGAAAGAATGAGCACTTGCATATTTGGAACGCTTGGGTAGTCGGCGTACGAAGAATTGAGCGTAACTTTCGCGTACGGTGTACATTTTGGTCCCATAAGTACTTTTTGGAAATGTAGCGACCGTTTTGGATCGAACTCACAACTTCGTCGTGACGTATGAGGGTTTTAGCCATTTTTTGAAAGAATGAGCACTTGCATATTTGGAACGCTTGGATAGTCGGAGTACGAAGAATTGGGCGTAACTTTTGTGCACGGTATCCATTCTGGGCCCATAAGTACTTTTGGGAAATGTAGCGACCATTTTGGATTGAACTCACAACTTCGTCGTGACGTATGAGGGATTTTAGCCATTTTTTGAAAGAATGAGCCCTTGTATTTTTGGAACGCTTGGATAGTCGGCGTATGAAGAATTGAGCGTAATTTTTGCGTACGGTGTCCATTTTGGGCCCATAAGTACTTTTTGTAAATGTAGCGACCATTTTGGATTGAACACAAGACTTCGTCGTGACGTATGAGGGATTTCGACCTTTTTTCTAAAGTTTGAACATTTCCATATTTGTAATGCTTGGAGAGTCGGCGTACGAGGAATTGAGCGTAACTTTTGCAGACGGTGTCCGTTTAGGGCCCATAAGTAATTTTGGAAATGTAGCGACCGTTTTGGATTGAACTCACAACTTCGTCGAGACGTATGAGGGATTTTAGCCATTTTTTGAAAGAATGAGCACTTGCATATTTGGAACGCTTGGACAGTCGGCGTACGAAGAATTGAGATTAACTTTTGCGTACGGTGTCCGTTTTGGTCCCATAAGTACTTTTGGGAAATGTAGCGACCGTTTTGGATTGAACTCACAACTTCGTCGAGACGTATGAGGGATTTTAGTCATTTTTTGAAAGAATGAGCCCTTGCATTTTTGGACCGCTTGGATAGTCGGCGTACGAAGAATTGAGATTAACTTTTGCGTACGGTGTCCGTTTTGGGCCCATAAGTTCTTTTTGGAAATGTAGCGTCCGTTTTGGATTGAACTCACCACTTCATCGTGACGTATGATAGATTTTAGCCATTTTTTGAAAGAATGAGCCCTTGCATTTTTGGAACGCTTGGATAGTCGGCGTACGAAGAATTGAGCGTAATTTTTGTGTACGGTGTCCATTTAGGGCCCATATGTACTTTTGGGAAATGTAGCGACCGTTTTGGATTGAACTCACAACTTCGTCGTGACGTACGAGGGATTTTATCCATTTTTTGAAAGAATGAGCACTTGCATATTTGGAACGCTTGGATAGTCGGCGTACGAAGAATTGAGCGTGACTTTTGCACACGGTGTCCGTTTCGTACCCATAAGTACTTTTTGGAAATGTAGCGACCGTTTTGGATTGAACACAAGACTTCGTCGTGACGTATGAGGGATTTCGGGCTTTTTTCTAAAGTTTGAGCACTTCCATATTTGTAACGCTTGGAGAGTCGGCGTACGAGGAATTGAGCGTAACTTTTGCAGACGGTGTCCGTTTAGGGCCCATAAGTACTTTTTGGAAATGTAGCGACCGTTTTAGATTGAACTCACAACTTCGTCGTGACGTATGAGGGATTTTAGCCATTTTTTGAAAGAATGAGCACTTGTATATTTGGAACGCTTGGATAGTCGGCGTACGAAGAATTGAGCGTGACTTTTGCACACGGTGTCCGTTTCGTACCCATAAGTACTTTTTGGAAATGTAGCGACCGTTTTAGATTGAACTCACAACTTCGTCGTGACGTATGAGGGATTTTAGCCATTTTTTGAAAGAATGAGCACTTGTATATTTGGAACGCTTGGATAGTCAGCGTACGAAGAATTGAGCGTAACTTTTGCGTACGGTGTCCGTTATGGGCCCATAAGTACTTTTGGAAAATGTAGCGACCGTTTTGGATTGACCTCAAGACGTCGTCGTGACGTATTAGGGAATTCGGCCTTTTTTCTAAAGAATGAGTGCTTCCATATTTGTAACGCTTGGAGAGTCGACGTACGAGGAATTGAGCGTAACTTTTGTAGACGGTGTCCGTTTAGGGCCCATAAGTACTTTTTGGAAATGTAGCGACCGTTTTGGATTGACCTCAAGACGTCGTCGTGACGTATGAGGGATTTTACGCATTTTTTGAAAGAATGAGCACTTGTATATTTGGAACGCTTGGATAGTTGGCGTACGAAGAATTGAGCGCAACTTTTGCGTACGGTGTCCGTTTCGGGCCCATAAGTACTTTTTGGAAATGTAGCGACCGTTTTGGATTGACCTCAAGACGTCGTCGTGACGTATGAGGGATTTTACGCATTTTTTGAAAGAATGAGCACTTGTATATTTGGAACGCTTGGATAGTTGGCGTACGAAGAATTGAGCGCAACTTTTGCGTACGGTGTCCGTTTCGGGCCCATAAGTACTTTTTGGAAATGTAGCGACCATTTTGGATTGAACACAAGACTTCGTCGTGACGTATGAGGGATTTTACCCATTTTTTGAAAGAATGAGCACTTGCATATTTGGAACGCTTGGATAGTCGGCGCACGAGGAATTGAGCATAACTTTTGCAGACGGTGTCCGTTTAGGGCCCATAAGTACTTTTTCGAAATATAACGATCGTTTTGGATTGAACTCACTACTTCGTCGTGACGTATGATAGATTTTAGCCATTTTTTGAAAGAATGAGCACTTGTATATTTGGAACGCTTGGATAGTCGGCGTACGAAGAATTGAGCGCAACTTTTGCGTACGGTGTCCGTTTTGGTCCCATAAGTACTTTTTGGAAATGTAGCGACCGTTTTGGATTGAACTCACAAATTCATCGTGACGTATGAGGGATTTTAGCCATTTTTTGAAAGAATGAGCACTTGCATATTTGGAACGCTTGGATAGTCGGCGCAGGAGGAATTGAGCGTAACTTTTGCAGACGGTGTCCGTTTAGGGCCCATAAGTAATTTTTGGAAATATAGCGACCGTTTTGGATTGAACTCACTACTTCGTCGTGACGTATGAGGGATTTTAGCCATTTTTTGAAAGAATGAGCACTTGCATATTTGGAACACTTGGATAGTCGGCGCACGAGGAATTGCGCGTAACTTTTGCAGACGGTGTCCGTTTAGGGCCCATAAGTACTTTTTCGAAATGTAGCGACCGTTTTGGATTGAACTCACTACTTCGTCGTGATGTATGAGGGATTTTAGCCATTTTTTGAATGAATGAGCACTTACATATTTGGAACGTTTGGATAGTCGGCGAACGAGGAATTGAGCGTAACTTTTGCAGACGGTGTCCGTTTAGGGCCCATAAGTACTTTTTGGAAATCTAGCGATCGTTTTGGATTGAACTCACAACTTCATCATGACGTATGATAGATTTTAGCCATTTTTTGAAAGAATGAGCACTTGCATATTTGGAACGCTTGGATAGTCGGCGTACGAAGAATTAAGCGCAACTTTTGCGTACGGTGTCCGTTTTGGTCCCATAAGTACTTTTTGGAAATGTGGCGACCGTTTTGGATTGAACTCACAACTTCATCGTGACGTAAGAGGGATTTTAGTAATTTTTTGAAAGAATGAGCACTTGCATATTTGGAACGCTTGGATAGTCGGCGTACGAAGAATTGAGCGTGACTTTTGCACAC
>NW_019227316.1:0-4731 GCF_002742605.1 Olea europaea var. sylvestris | reverse complement strand
ATGACAAAATTGCCCCTGGTCCGATTTTTCTTTGTTAATTTTCAGTCCAGCACTTCTTCAACCTAACATAATAAATAAGGAAATTAATTATTCGGATGCCCAAACGAAGGAATTTGGCCAAAATCCCGTGATCTTGGGTCTGTGCCCCGACTCCAATTTCGCAGGCCATTTCCAATAAATCTGCCAAATTTCGGCCCATTCCGACATCGTCGCAACAAATGACAAAATTGCCCCTGGTGCGGTTTTTCTTTGTTAATTTTCTGACCAGCACTTCTTCGACCTGGCATAATTAAAAAGGAAATTAATTATTCGTAGGGTCAAACGAAGGAATTTGGATAAAATTCCGTGATCCTGGGTCTGTGCCCCGAGTCCAATTTCGCGGGCCGTTTCTAATCAACCTGCCAAATTTCGGCCCTTTCCGACACTGTCACGACAAATGACAAAATTGCTCCTGGTGCGATTTTTCATTGTTAATTTTCAGTCCAGCACTTCTTCAGCCTGATGTAATTAATACGAAAATTAATTATTTGGCGGCCCCAAAGAAGGAATTTGGTTAAAATCCCGTGATCCTGGGCCTGTGCCCTGAGTTCAATGTCGCAGGCCGTTTCCAATCAACCTACCAAATTTTGGCCCATTTCGACATCGTCGCGACGAATTACAAAATTGTCCTTGGTGCGGTTTTGCTTTGTTATTTTTCTGTCAAGCACTTCTTCAACATGACATAATTAATAAGGAAATTAATTATTCGGAGGCCCAAACGAAGGAATTTAGCTGAAATCCCGTGATCCTGGGTCTGTGCTCCGAGTCCAATTTCGCGGGCCGTTTCCAATCAACCAGCCAAATTTCGGCCCATTCCAACACTGTCACGACAAATGACAAAATTGCCTTTGGTGCGGTTTTTCTTTGTTAATTTTCTGTCCAGCACTTCTTCAACCTAACATAATTAATACGAAAATTAATTATTCGGAGGCCCAAACAAAGGAATTTGGCTAAAATCCCGTGATCCTGGGGCCATGCCCCGAGTCCAATTGGCGGGCCGTTTCCAATCAACCTGCCAAATTTCGGCCCATTCCGACACCGTCGCCACAAATGAAAAAATTGCCCCTCGTTCGATTTTGCTTTGTTAATTTTCTGTCCAACACTTCTTCAACCAAACATAATTAATAAGGAAATTAATTATTCGGAGACCCAAACGAAGGAATTTGGCTAAAATCCCGTGATCCCGGGTCTGTGCCCCGAGTCCAATTTCGCAGGCCGTTTCCAAATAACCTACCAAATTTCGTCTCATTTCGACACCGTCGCGACAAATGACAAAATTGCCCCTGGTGCGGTTTTTCTTTGTTAATTTTTCTATCCCGTACTTCTCCAACCTGACATAAGTAATACAAAAATTTATTATTCAGAGGCCCAAACGAAGGAATTTGGCTAATATCCCGTGATCCCGGGTCTGTGCTCCGAGTCCAATTTCGTAGGCCGTTTCCAATGAACTTGCCAAATTTTGGGGCATTCCGACACCGTCATGATAAATGACAAAATTGCCCCTGATGCGATATTTCTTTGTTAATTTTCTGTCCAGCACTTCTTCAGCATGACATAATTAATACGGAAATTAATTATTCGGAGGCCCAAATGAAGGAATTTGGCTAAAATCCCGCGATCCCGGGTCTGTGCCCCGATTCCAGTTTCGTGGGCCGTTTCCAATCAACCTGCCAAATTTCAGCCCATTTCGACACCGTCGCGACAAATGACAAAATTTCTCATGGTGCGGTTTTTCTTTGTTAATGTTTTGTCCACCACTTCTTCAACCTGACATAATTAATATGAAAATTTATCATTCGGAGGCCCAAATGAAGGAATTTGGCCAAAATCCCGTGATCCTGGGTCTATGCACCGAGTCCAATTTCACGGGCCGTTTCCAATCAACCTACCAAATTTCGGCCCATTCTGACACCGTCACAACAAATAACAAAATTGCCCCTGGTCCGATTTTTCTTTGTTAATTTTTTGTCCATCACTTCTTCAACCTGACATAACTAATACGGAAATTAATTAGTCGGAGGCCCAAACGAAGGAATTTGGCTAAAATCCCGTGATCCTTGGTCTGCGCCTCGAGTCCAATTTCGCGGGCCGTTTCCAAACAACCTGCCAAATTTCGGCCCATTCCGACACCGTCGCGACAAATGACAAAATTTCCCCTGGTGCGATTTTTCTTTGTTAATTTTCTATCCAGCACTTCTTCAACCTGACATAATTAATACGAATATTAATTATTCGGAGGCCCAAACGAAGGAATTTGGGTAAAATCCCGTGATCCCGGATCTATGTACCAATTCCAATTTCGCGGGCCATTTCCAATAAACCTGCCAAATTTCGGCCCACTCCGACACCGTCGCGATAAATGACAATATTGTCCCTGGTCCGGTTTTTCTTTGTTAATTTTCTGTCCATCACTTCTTCAACCTGACATAATTAATACGAAAATTAATTATTCGGAGGCCCAAACGAAGGAATTTGGCTAAAATCCCGTGATCCCGGGTTTGTGCCCTAAGTCCAATTTCACGGGCCTTTTCAAAACAACCTGCCAAATTTCGGCCCATTTCGACATCGTCGCGACAAATGACAAAATTGCCCTGGTGCGGTTTTTCTTTCTTGATTTTCTGTCCAGCACTTCGTCAACCTGACATAATTAATACGGAATTTAATTATTCGGACGCCCAAACGTAGGAAATTGGCTAAAATCCCGTGATCTCGGTTCTGTGCCCCGAGTCCAATTTCATGGGCCGTTTTCAATCAACCTGCCAAATTTCGGCCCATTCCAACACTGTCGTGACAAATTACAAAATTGGCCCGGGTGCGGTTTTTCTTTGTCTATTTTCTGTCTAGCACTTCTTTAACCTGACATAATTAATAGGGAAACTAATTATTTGGAGACCCAAACGAAGGAATTTGGCTAAAATCCCATGATCCCGGGTCTCTGCCCCGAGTCGAATTTCGTGGGACGTTTCCAAACAACCTACCAAATTTCGTCCCGTTTCGATACCGTCGCGACAAATGACAAAAGTGCCCTGGTGCGGTTTTTCTTAGTTAATTTTCCTTCCAGCACTTCGTCAACCTGACATAATTAATACGGAAATTAATTATTCGGAGGCCCAAACGTAGGAAATTGGCTAAAATCCCATGATCTCGGTTCTGTGCCCCGAGTCCAATTTCGCGGGCCATTTCCAATCAACCTGCCAAATTTCAGCCCATTCCGACACCGTCGCGACAAATTACAAAATTGGCCCTGGTGCGGTTTTTCTTTGTCTATTTTCTATCCAGTACTTCATTAACCTGACTTAATTAATAGGGAAATTAATTATTCGGATACCCAAACGAAGAAATTTGGTTAAAATCCCGTGATCCCGAGTCTGTGCCCCGAGTCCAGTTTCGCCGGCCATTTCCAAACAACCTACCAAATTTCGTCCTGTTCCGATTTTTCTTTATTAATTTTCTATCCATCACTTCTTCAACCTGACATAACTAATACGGAAATTAATTAATCGGAGGCCCAAATGTAGGAAATTGGCTAAAATCCCATGATCTCGGTTCTGTGCCCCGAGTCCAATTTCGCGGGCCGTTTCCAATCAACCTGCCAAATTTCAGCCCATTCCCTCACCGTCGCGATATTTCCAATCAACCTGCCAAATTTCAGCCCATTCCGACACCGTCGCGACAAATTACAAAATTGGCCCTGGTGCGGTTTTTCTTTTCCTATTTTCTATCCAGCACTTCTTTAACCTGACATAATTAATAGGGAAATTAATTATTCGGAGACCCAAACGAAGAAATTTGATTAAAATCCCTTGATCCCGAGTCTGTGCCTCGAGTCCAATTTCGCGGGCCATTTCTAAACAACCTACCAGATTTCATCCTGTTCCGATTTTTCTTTGTTAATTTTCTGTCCATCACTTCTTCAACCTAACATAACTAATACGGAAATTAATTATTCGGAGTCCCAAATGAAGGAATTTGGCTAAAATCCTGTGATCCTGGGTCTGTGCCCCGAGTCCAATTTAGCGGGCCGTTGTCAATCAACCTGCCAAATTTCGGCCCATTCCGACACCGTTGCGACAAATGACAAAATTGCCCCTGGTGCGGTTTTTCTTTGTTAATTCTCTGTCCAGCACTCCTTCAACCTGACATAATTAATACGAAAATTAATTATTCGGAGGCCCAAACGAAGGAATTTAGCAAAAATCCCACGATCCCGAGTCTGTGCTCCGAGTCCAATTTCGTGGGCCGTTTCCAATGAACCTGCCAAATTTTGGCCCATTCCAACACCGTCACGATAAATGACAAAATTTCCCCTGATGTGATTTTTCTTCGTTAATTTTTTGTCCAGCACTTCTCCAACTTGACATAATTAATACGAAAATTAATTATTTGGAGGCCTAAACGAAGAAATTTGGCTAAAATCCCGTGATCCTGGATCTGTGCCTCGAGTCCAATTTCGCGGGCCGTTTCCAAACAACCTGCCAAATTTCGGCCCATTTCGACACCGTCGTAACAAATGACAAAATTGACCCAGGTGCGATTTTTCTTTGTTAATTTTCTATCAAGCACTTCTTCAACCTGACATAATTAATACAAAAATTAATTATACGGAGGTCCAAACGAAGGAATTTGGCTAAAATCCCATGATCCCGGATCTGTGCCCCGATTCCAATTTCGCGGGTTGTTTCCAATAAACCT
>NW_019227315.1:0-4731 GCF_002742605.1 Olea europaea var. sylvestris | reverse complement strand
GGGCAATTTCGTCATTTTTCGCGACGGTGTCGAAATGGGCTAGAATTTGACAGGTTGATTGGAAACAAAAATCGGGCCAGGGGTAAGTTCGTCATTTTTCGCGACGATGTCGAAATGGGCCAGAATTTGACAGGTTGATCGGAAGCAAAAATCGCGTCGGGGGCAATTTCGTCATTTTTCGCTATAGTGTCGGAATGAGCTGAAATTTGGTTGATTGGAAGCAAAAATCGCACCGAGGGCAATTTCGTCTTTTTTCGCGATGGTGTCGGAATGGGCTAAAATTTGACTGGTTGATCGGAAGCAAAAATCGTGCCAGGGGAATTTTGTCATTTTTCGTGACGGTGTCGGAATGGGCTAAAATCTGACAGGTTGATCGGAAACAAAAACCGCGCCAGGGGCAATTTCGTTATTTATCGCGACGATGTTTGAATGGGCTAAAATTCTGCAGGTTGCTGGGAAACAAACATTACGCCGGAGGAAATTTCTTCATTTCTCGTGATGGTGTCGGAATGGGCTGAAATTTTGCGGGTTGACTGGAAGAAAAAATCGCGCCTGGGGCAATTTCGTCATTTTTCGTGACGGTGTCGGAATGGGCTAAAATTTGGCAGGTTGATCGAAAACAAAAACCGCGCCAGGGGCAATTTCGTCATTTTTCGTGACGGTGTCGGAATGGGCTAAAATTTGGCAGGTTGATCGAAAACAAAAACCGCGCCTGGGGCTATTTCGTCATTTTTCGCGACGGTGTTGGAAAGGGCTAAAATTTGGCTGGTTGACTGGAAGCAAAAATCGCGCCAGGGGCAATTTCGTCATTTTTCGAGACGGTGTCGGAATGGGCTAAAATTCGGCTAGTTGACTGGAAGCAAAAATTGCGCCGGGGGCAATTTCGTCAAATTACGCGACGGTGTCGGAATAGGCTAAAATTTGATAGGTTTATCGGAAACAAAAACCGCCCCAGGTGCAATTTAGTCATTTTTCGCGATGGAGTCGAAATGGGCTAAAATTTGACAGGTTGATCGGAAACAAAAATCGCGCCAGGGGCAATTTCGTCAATGGGCTAAAATTCGGCTGGTTGACTGGAAGCAAAAATCGCGCCGGGGGCAATTTCGTCATTTTACGCGACGATGTCGGAATGGGCTAAAATTTGACTGGTTGATCGGAAACAAAAATCGTGCCAGGGGAATTTCGTCATTTTTTGCGATGGTGTCGTAATGGGCTAAAATTTGATATGTTGATCGGAAACAAAAATCGTGCCAAGGGCAATTTCGTCATTTTTCGCGATGGTGTCTGAATGGGCTAAAATTCTGTAGGTTGATGGGAAACAAACATTACGCCGGGGGAAATTTCTTCATTTGCCGCGATGGTGTCGGAATGGGCAGAAATTTTGCGGGTTGACTGGAAACAAAAACTTTGCCAGGGGGCAATTTCGTAATTTTTCGCGACGGTGTCGGAATGGGCTAAAATTTGACAGGTTGATCGGAAACAAAAACTGCGCCAGGGGCAATTTCGTCATTTTTCGCGACGGTGTCGGAATGGGCTAAAATTTGACAGGTTGATCGGAAACAAAAACTGCGCCAGGGGCAATTTCGTCATTTTTCGCGACGGAGTCGGAATGGGCTCAAATTTGACAGGTTGATCTGAAACAAAAATAGCGCCAGGGGGAATTTAGTCATTTTTCGCGACGGTGTCTGAAAGGGATCAAATTTGACAGGTTGATCGGAAACAAAAATCGCGCCGGGGGCGATTCCGTCATTTTTAGCGACGGTGTCGGAATGGGTGGAAATTTTGCAGGTTGACTGGAAACAAAAATCGCACTGAGGGCAATTTCGTCATTTTTCGCAATGCTGTCGGAATGGGCTGAAATTCGACTGGTTGACTGGAAGAAAAAATCGCGCCGATAGGTTGATCGAAAACAAAAATCGCGCCAGGGGCAATTTCGTCATTTTTCGCGACGGTGTCGGAATGGGCTAAAATTTGACAGGTTTATCAGAAACAAAAATCGCCCCAGGGGCAATTTAGTCATTTTTCACGACGGTGTCGGAATGGGCTAAAATTTGACAGGTTGATCGGAAACAAAAATCGCGCCAGGGGAAATTTCGTCATTTTTCGCGATGGTGTCGGAATGGGCTAAAATTTGACAGGTTCATCGGAAAAAAAAATCGCCCCAGGGGCAATTTAGTCATTTTTCGCGACGGTGTCGGAATGGGCTAAAATTTGACAGGTTGATCGGAAACAAAAATCGCGCCAGGGGAAATTTCGTCATTTTTCGCGACGGTGTCGGAATGGGCTAAAATTCGGCTCGTTGACCGGAAGCAAAAATCGCGCCGGGGGCAATTTCGTTATTTTACGCGACGGTGTCGGAATGGGCTAAAATTCGACAGGTTGATCGGAAACAAAAATTGCGCCAGGGGAAATTTCGTCATTTTTCGCGACGGTGTCGGAATGGGCTAAAATTCGGCTCGTTGACCGGAAGCAAAAATCGCGCTGGGGGCAATTTCGTCATTTTACGCGATGGTGTCGGAATGGGCTAAAATTCGACAGGTTTATCGGAAACAAAAACCGCTCCTGGTGCAATTTAGTCATTTCTCGTGACGGAGTCGGAATGGGATATAATTTGATAGGTTGATCGAAAACAAAAACCGCGCCAGGGGCAATTTTGTCATTTTTCGCGACGGTGTCGGAATGGGCTAAAATTCGGCTCGTTGACCGGAAGCAAAAATCGCGCCGGGGGCAATTTCGTTATTTTACGCGACGGTGTCGGAATGGGCTAAAATTCGACAGGTTTATCGGAAACAAAAACAGCACCAGGGGCAATTTCGTCATTTTTCGCTACGGAGTCGGAATGGCTCAATTTTGACAGGTTGATCTGAAACAAAAATCGCGTCGGGGCAATTTAGTCATTTTTCGCGACGGAGTCGGAAAGGGATCAAATTTGACAGGTTGATCGGAAACAAAAATCGCGCCGGGGCGATTCCGTCATTTTTCGCGACGGTGTCGGAATGGGCGGAAATTTTGTAGGTTGACTGGAAACAAAAACCGCGCTGAGGGTAATTTCGTCATTTTTCGCGACGGTGTCAGAATGGGCTGAAATTCGATTGGTTGACTGGAAGAAAAAATCGCGCCGGGGGCAATTTCATCATTTTTCGCGACGGTGTCCGAATGTGCTAAAATTTGATAGGTTTATCGTAAACAAAAATCGTGCCAAGGGCAATTCCGTCATTTAGCGACGGAGTCAGAATGGGCTCAAATTTGAGAGGTTGATCGAAAATAAAAATCGCGCCCGGGGCAATTTCGTCATTTAGCGACGGAGTCGGAATGAGCTCAAATTTGACAGGTTAATCTGAAACAAAAACCGCGCCAGGGGCAATATCGTCATTTTTCGCGACGGTGCCGGAATGGGCTAAAATTTCGCAGGTTGACGGGAAACAAAAATTGCACGGGGGGGCAATTTCGTCATTTTTAGCGACGGTGTCAAAATGGGCTAAAATTTGACAGGTTGATCGGAAACAAAAATCGCGCCGGGGGCAATTTCGTCATTTTACGCGACGGTGTCGGAATGGACTAAAATTCGACAGGTTTATCGGAAACAAAAACCGCCCCTGGGGCAATTTAGTCATTTTTCGCGACGGAGTCGGAATGGGCTAAAATTTAACAGGTTGATCGGAAACAAAAATCGCGCCAGGGGCAATTTCGTCATTTTTTGCGACGGTGTCAGAATGGCCTAAAATTCGTCTGGTTGACTGGAAGCAAAAATCGCGCAGGGGGCAATTTCGTCATTTTTCGCGACGGTGTCGGAATGGGCTGAAATTTGGCTTGTTGATCGGAAACAAAAATCGTTCCAGGGGCAATTTCGTCATTTTTCGCGACGGTGTCAGAATGGGCTGAAATTTGACAGGTTGATCGGAAACAAAAGTCGCACCGGGGCAATCTCGTCATTTTTCGCGACTGTGTCGGAATGGGCTAAAATTTGACAGGTTGATCGGGAACAAAAACAGCGCCAGGGGCAATTTCGTTATTTTTCGCGACGGAGTCGGAATGGGCTAAAAATTTACAGGTTGATCGGAAACAAAAATCGCGCCAGGGGCAATTTCGTTATTTTTCGCGACGGTGTCGGAAAGGGCTAGAATTTGACTAGTTGACTAGAAGCAAAAATCGCGCCGGGGGCTATTTCGTCATTTTTCGCGACGGTGTCGGAATGGGCTGAAATTTGGCTTGTTGATCGGAAACAAAAATCGTGCCAGGGGCAATTTCGTCAGTTTTCGCAATTGTATCGGAATGGGCTAAAATTCGACAGGTTTATCGGAAACAAAAATCGCGCCACGGGCAATTTCGTCATTTTTCACGATGGTGTTGGAATGGGCTAAAATTTGATACGTTGATCGGAAACAAAAACCGCCCCAAAGGCAATTTAGTTATTTTTCGCGACGGAGTCGGAATGGGCCAAAATTTGACAGGTTGATCGGAAACAAAAACCGCTCCAGGGGCAATTTCGTCATTTTTCGCGACGGTGTCGGAATGGGCTAAAATTCGGCTGGCTGACAAGAAGCAAAAATCGCGCCGGGGGCAATTTCGTCATTTTTCGCGACGGTGCCGAACTGGGCTGAAATTTGGCTGGTTGATCGGAAACAAAAATCGTGCCGGGGGCAATTTTGTCATTTTTCGCAACGGTGTCGAAATGGGCTAAAATTTGACAGGTTGATTGTAAACAAAAATCGTGCCAGGGGCAATTTCGTC
>NC_036259.1:12567019-12567911 GCF_002742605.1 Olea europaea var. sylvestris | reverse complement strand
AAAAAAGAAAAAAAAATTTATTTCTAGACAATTTATCCATTAAAATCTCATTTTGAATTTGTATTTTATTCTCTAATAATAACATAACTTGAAACTTTGAAAATATAAAAAAAATAAAAAATAAAAAAATTAAACGGGACAACAAACGGCACAAAATGGAGGGGATTTTCGTTGTATTATTATTTTTTGCAGCAAATTAATTATCATTTGTTTATTGCTGTTCAGTCTACTTTTTGTCCGTTATAAATTTAGACTGAGACTAGATACGTTCTTCGGCAGTTTTGATAATAATGAATTGGATAGGTTTGTATGGACTTCTTCTTCTACCACAACTCTTTAACAATGGAGCATCCCAAGCGATAATCAAGACTCTCCCCGGTTATCCGGGTAGTCTTCCATTCAAACTCGAAACCGGGTTAGTTCCTTCATTCTTTGTTTTCCTTTGGATACATAGTACTAGACGGACGACAAGATTTTAACTTTGTTTTCATGTTCAAAATAATTGATTAGATACGTTGGTGTTGGAGACAATGATGAAGTACAACTATTCTACTATTTCGTTGAGTCCGAAAACAATCCTAAAACGGATCCTCTTTTGTTTTGGATGATTGGTGGACCTGGTTGCTCTGGTCTATTTGCCCTCATTTATGATATTGGTAATCTCTCCCCATAAATATATATGAATTTTTTGAAAATCTCGAAAGATATGAAGGTGGAATATTTATGGAAAATAAAATTAAAAATTAAAGTAGCTAAACAAGTGTTAACGCCGGTAAAATTTTGAGGTGGGTTAATTTAAGATTAAGGTGACCAGTATTAAATAAAAAAAAAAAAAAAAAAATCTTTTGCTCATTGATTTTGGATCTAGGCTGGGTCTTGGCTTGAGCTGGTC
>NC_036259.1:12548919-12558027 GCF_002742605.1 Olea europaea var. sylvestris | reverse complement strand
ATCGGAGTACCATATTCCTCACCTGTCAAACTTTGTCAAGAAAATGAACTTGTGCCATTTGTAAATTTCATCAAGCACCTAGTAGGCATATCTGAAAGCAACATTGAATCAAATAATTAAATTAGAAGATTTTTACTAACCAAAAAGGAAATACAAAGAGCCCATCAGTATGTAGAAATAGAATAATAATGAGGATGAAAAGGGGAAAAAAAATCAAAAAATCGAGAAGAAAAGGAAACGAAAAGGAGAGAAAAAATGAAACAAATCTGTCAAAATAACTTAACTTCTACGGCCATAAATGAAAATTCTCGACCATTCTTTAGCACCATTGATTATACGGGACGAAGATCACTGATATGTTGGATGGCTCGTGAAAAAACGAATTAAGGGAAAGAAAAGAGACGAAAATAACTTAACTTATTTAATGCATTCATTTATTTATTATTGAGCATGCGAATTAAAATCCCTATGATTACTTGTGATAATATAAGTTGGGTTTTTTTATTGAAAGATACAGTGTGACACAACTAATATTTTCATCATAAATAATTTGTTTACGATCAATGTATAAGGGTTGGCACTAAATGCTGGAAGGTTGTAATATTGACCGATTCACTATTTAGGTTTGTGATTTGCCCTTATCACAGAAATAGTTAAAAATAACACTGGTACACTTGGAGTATATTTTTAAATTCTTGAATGAAAAACAATGTATTAAACTTCATACATGAAGAAGAACAAGATACAATGGAACCGAAATAAGCTCCATGAAAGAAACACTCCATGATAGGAAGAAAATGAAATACACTCTATGAAAGGAGGAAAAGAAACCTCCATGAAAGGAGGGATTGAAAAATACAATCCAATGATCTAAGAGGTATACAAAATCTTGTATTTATAGAGAAAATGGCTATAGTAATTAACCAACTAATTGGCTAATTAACAAACTAATCACCTAACTAACTAATAGCCGAACATAAACAGCTGGAGATGACCGTTTTGGTAAGATGGAATCTGGAGTAACTGGAAGATTCTGGATTCTGTTGAAACCGGAAGTAATTTGCTGTTCACGTATTCTAACACACCCCCCTCAAGATGGACCTAGAAGATCTATCTTGAAGATTAAAGTGATGAAACATCAACCATGAATAAGTAACAGCAACAACAACCTTAAGATTTCCAGCAACATTGAAGGTCACTACCGTAGTGGAATGAATGATGTAGAAGATAGAAAAGTTCAAACTCTTCAATGGCTTTTAACTAAGTGATGATTTTCAATTTGATGGCGTCGATTGTTTCGTCGTTCATCAGCCATTCCAGAACATCCTCTGCGGTTATCACGGATGGTTCCTTTACTGACAGGATATTAACTCCCCGTCTTCCAATAACAAGACCCATTTTACCTAGGGAACATCAAGAACTGAGATCTGTGATAGAAGTGAGGAGAATTCCTCCAACAATGGGAACAAGAGAAGCCAGATTTTCCACTCAAAAGTATTTTTTCCGGACTAGCCAAATCCCCAAGACTATGTCGACACAAAATACAAAGGACATGGGAAAATCCTTCCTCCAGCGATCTTCAGGAATAGTCGGAATGAGTGGTTTAAGCTTCACCACTTTGATTACCAAGTATGCATCAATTGTTGAACACATAAAGTGTATGCATGACGCCGACAACAAATTAGCAGAAGCAATTTTTTGCTGGGGACCAACTTGAGGATGGCCAGCCCTTATTGAATGTTGAAAAGACATTCATATTCCAGTAGAATGCTGGAAAAACAAAAGCAGTAGCAGGAAGCAATCACTGTTATGATACCATGTTAAATTCTTGAATGAGAAACAATGTATTAAACTCCATACATAGAGAAGAACAAGATACAATGAAACCAGAATAAGTTCCATGACAAAAACACTCCGTGATAGGAATAAAATGAAATACACTACATGAAAGGAGGGATTGGAAAATACAATCCAATGATCTAAAAGGTATACAAAGTCTTGTATTTATAGAGAAAATGCTAGAGTAATTAACTAACTAATTGGCTAATTAACAAACTAATCACCTAACTAACTAACAACTGAACAACTACAGTTGGAGATGGCCGTTCTGGTAAGATGAAATTTGGAGTAGCTGAAAGATTCTGGACTATGCTAGAATCGGAAGTAAACTGCTATTCACGTATTCTAATATGTATTGAACGGATCGCATGTTGAATTTAATTTGGGTAATTGGCGCAAAACATCCTTACCTTTCGAGGTTATTGTGGAAAACGTCCCTACCTTTCATTTTTTTGGCATTTTTGCCCTTATTTACCACCTTTCTTGCGCTGAAGGTCCTTTTCACTGTTTTTTGACGATTTTGCCCTCTATTCAAATAAAAGAAAAAGAATAGAATAGAAAACAAAAGAATTAATTGCAACTAATACCCCAAAATTTCAAAAAATTACAAATTAGTAATAAATATAGGAGTTAATAGCCCAAATGGTTACTAAACTTTGCCAAAGGTCCAACAAGGTCATTGAACTTTTTTAAATACAAAAAGAAAAAAAAAACCAAAAAAACCAACAAAAAAAATTGAAGAAACGGGCCCCACCAACAAAAAAAGGACAAAAAAAATAAGGAAGGTGAAAATGGAGGAAGGTGAAAAGTAAACCAAAAATTATTTTTTATTTTTTCAATCATACATTTTTAATCAAAATTTATTGAAAATTTTATTTTTAAAAATAAAGAAAAAAATACAGATTAGTTTTGCTAAAAATAAAATTTTCAATAAATTTTGTTGGTTTTTTTTCTTTTTGTATTTAAAAAGTTCAATGACCTTTTTGGATCTTTGGCAAAGTTTAGTAACCATTTGGGCTATTAACTCCTATATTTATTACTAATTTGTTTTACTTTTTTTTCTTATTGCTTATTTTATTTTTATTATTATTATTTTTGGTCTTTTTTTTGTTGGTGGGGCCCGTTTCTTCAATTTTTTTTGTTGGTTTTTTTGGTTTTTTTTTTCTTTTTGTATTTAAAAAAGTTCAATGACCTTTTTGGACCTTTGGCAAAGTTTAGTAACCATTTGGGCCATTAAATCCTATATTTATTACTAATTTATAATTTTTTGAAATTTTGGGGTATTAGTTGCAATTAATTCTTTTGTTTTCTATTCTATTCTTTTTCTTTTATTTGAATAAAGGGCAAAATCGTCAAAAAACAGTGAAAAAGACCTTCAGCGCAAGAAAGGTGGTAAATAAGGGCAAAAATGCCAAAAAATGAAAGGTAAATCGCTTGACAGGATTATATATGTATTTTTGTGATTTTAATGGTTCTTTGATTTATCAATGGGTAAGATCATTTTGATTGGTCAAATATTTCGATGAGTTGGGAACTTGAGAATGAGCAATGAAAGAACATGAATTCATGTCGAGAATCGTACTCTAAAAATAGATAGGGTGACTATTTAAGTATTTTCTGATGAACGGTTAAAATCTGATCTTAGTGTTTAGCGACGGCTAAATTTCAACATCTGTGGTTAGTTCACAGGATTGTTGAAGAAAATGATACTTGAGTTAGTGACATTAATTATAAGGGCAAAACGGTCATTTATACTTGTACCTAATTATCGAATTTCGGACGGGAATAAAATAAATATATGGTATATCAAAAGAAAGTCTTACAGATTTATTGACTTCTATGATTTTATATATTCCTAGAGTTCAGTCTAGAGTCGACTAAAAAAGATCTAATTATGGAGCTTGGATAATATATGTTCAATCAGGTCCTTATGATAGCTTCATAAAGTATTATAACTTAATTATGATAATTATAATAGTTTTGAGATTAATTGTAATTACTTGAAAGTTATAAACTTAAATTATAATTGTAATTGAAGTTTTAGAACTAACATGTAATTAAATGTAAACTAATTGGATTTAGGGTTTAGGATTTGTATTTTAACAACTACCAAAGAAACAATCGTTGAATGTCGAATTTTTATTTAATTTTAGCAACGAGATAGAATTAGTTGTTGTTTTACTTTATTAATGACTAGATATTGTGGTCATTGAATGTTTACTTGTGTTTATAGCAACCAATTATTTTGTCGTTGAATATGAACATACATTTTGGTGGAAAATTTTGATATGGTGCCCATTTAAAATAACCAATTTTAATTTAGTTGTAGAAAATATGGAATCCACAACAATTATTTTGGTTGTTATAAAATATTTCCAACTAATTTGAAAATTGATTATTCATCATCATTTTGCTAGGGCCAAACTTAATATTTGATCGTTGAAACATTAGTTGTTATATATCATTTTTGTTGTAGTCTTTGTTTTTGTAATTTCTTACTTTTACTGCATCATTTTATTATCAGAACAAAGGCATAGTCATGATAGAGATTGGTTGATGCTTGTGAAACCTCATGCCCCAGTGAAAGTACTAGTAGTTAAAATGGTTAACACGCACTTATTTATAACTTGTTTAATTGCTTATTTATGATTAATTGAACTGATATCTACCAAGTGTAAAGTAAGTTAATTGTAATTTATTGAAATCGTATGCTTGTAATTTTTTGTGAACAAAGAGTATAGATTTCTCCACAAAAATGTTGAAGCATATAAATATGACTTGAACAGAATCCTGAATGCCTTTCAGATTTATATCCACGTGAATTAAACTGCAAACTCTCCATATCTATTTTCCTTAGTTGGCAAATTAGTTTATTAAGAGGATAAAGTTCATATGATGGTTTGATTTTCATTAAAACTATGTTATTAAAACTCTTGAGCAAACTATTGCGGGCAGTCGCAGTGTAGAGGTTCGATTCCTGAGACATGGAATTGGACTCCTTGTAGGCGCAGTATACAAACAACTCTTGTTTTCTAGCCTGTTGGGATACATTCTGCGATTTACCTCCCTCACAAATCTTTAGGGACGAGACCGTGAGAACCGTTAAGGTTGGGGTTCAACCTTTATTTATTAAAAGTACTAGCAGTCACGTGAAGTTAAGGTAAAGAAAGAAAAAGTGAAGTAAAATAATGGTTGGTATGGACCAGGTGCAAACCAAGTACAAGCACGGTAAAGTGTGCACACAAATGGGTAGGGGTGATTTATTTATTTCATTTATGTTTTGATTAATTATGAAATAAATATTTTACATTTATAGTGATCAATCACACGAAATATCAGGTGAGTGGAGTTAAAAGTTTATGAATCTCATATAGATATTGTTTTTCCAGTGAAGGTTTTAATGTTGATATTTTTTTCATAAATATTTACATTTACGTGAGTCTTCTAAACCTGGAGTCAACTCTAAATGAAATGATGTTTATGTTATACATTAAAAGTTAATTTGAGTATGCCTTTCTTTTACACCACATGTCTTATATCGAATAAATAACGGGCCATTGGCATGCCAATGAAATGACACGAAAATGATCACACACTCACGATCATATTACATGTCATTGAAGTAATTGGATTCGATCACGATGCTTATATTACAAGTTATTGAATGATCCGGATCAACGAAAGAAGTTCATGAATGACAAACAGTTATGATGTGCCAAAAAAGAAGGAATTAAGGTTTGTCTTACCGAGAGAAATAGTATATTAAAAAAAAAATGCCCTAAATATATCACATGATCATGCCTCCACTCATTGAATTATTATTCATATATATATTTTTTGGACAATTTTAGGAGATGGAGCACTATTATTTGACAAAAAGGATTGAGGTTTGGACCATTCATTCCTATTAATTCGAAGTTCGTTGGTAACCATTTGTAATGTATGGTCCTATGAAATTATTTCACCAGGAAACTTTACTTGGGAGATGAGTATGATACAAGTTGAAGCATATGACTCCGTTACTATTATTGAAAATATTACATACGAGTACAACGAGTATCATCAGTATTTTTATGTTTAACTAATTGTAGTCAATAGGATAAACGACAATATACTTAATAGACTTTTGACGATAATGTCTGACGGACTTCATCATTTTTAAAATTTTATGGGGTCCATACGATACTGTTCAAATGAAATTGGAATGAAATGTCAATAATTTTCTTATTTTCCTTGTTCATTGCACTTTTCACCAGGCAAACTTATTGTCATTTATAAAAATAAAATATTGAGTAAATTTTTTAAAATTGTATCAATATCGATATAATTAAAATGAGCTCAACAAGAGTTAGAATCAAAGCAAGACCAGGTTTTATGATTCTGGAATACCTAACGTACTGAAGATGATCAGGAGGAGATGGCCATCACAAGTAAGTTCTTGTCCATTTATTTAAAAAAAAAAAAAAAAAGTCACCAGGCAAACTTATTGTCATTTATAAAAATAAAATATTGAGTAAATTTTTTAAAATTGTATCAATATCGATATAATTAAAATGAGCTCAACAAGAGTTAGAATCAAAGCAAGACCAGGTTTTATGATTCTGGAATACCTAACGTACTGAAGATGATCAGGAGGAGATGGCCATCACAAGTAAGTTCTTGTCCATTTATTTAAAAAAAAAAAAAAAAAGGGAAAAAACCTCAACCTTGAGGGTCCCATTGCCCAGCCCCTAGAACTTCATGAAGAAGGTAAATCGCGAGATGTGCCGTAGCAGGCCAGAGAACAAGAGCTGTCAGTATACTACGCGTATAAGGAGTCCAATTCCATATGTCAGGAATCGAACCCCCTACACTGCGACTGCCAGCAAAACGTGAGATAACCATAACTTCACTCCTATCCTTTGCACTACTGAGCTATGTCTCGAGGGCGTTCTTGTCCATTTATTAATTGTTAGTATAGTGGTATGAGAATCCATATCAATATAAAACTTAGTTATAACCAAAAAAAAAAAACATAAATTATAATTCATCAAAATAAATATTACATCAACGACGAGGGTTAAAACGGGCATCGTAATCCCATGTCCAATTAGCTACTTCTTCCTGATTTTGGATAATCTGAGCAAGCAGGGCATTAGTGTTCCGCTGCTTGGCGTGTAACCTGTTAACTTGGGCACGTAATTCTCCCCATTCAGTCAAGGAAATCCCTTAACAACTATTACATGCAATATTTACTAAAAGGAGGGAGAGTGGCAGCACGATCAGAAACTTCTGACATTGGTTTTCCCCAGACTAAACTACTGGCTTCAAGTCGATCATAGCTATTGTCATTTTCGAAGATTGCCCCTGTATTAGGAATCCAAAAACAGTTTGTCACATTTGCATGAAAGTTTATGAGAGTGTTATTTAAAAATCTCTTAACACGAGGCTGTGGCAACTGAATTCTGGAAAATTTATAACTTTACCAGGATCCACATCTAAATTTGCAAAAATTTAGAATCTCCTAAATGATATTCAGTTGGACAATCTTTTAAATAAAGAGAAGTAGAAGCTTCAAGCTGATTCTTCCTAGCTTTGCGAGGAGGCATTGTAAAACGAAAGAGGATGAATATGAGAAAAGAAAGAGTTTCTGCTGAAATAAGGGCATAGACGAGGAAAAATATGTAAAAAGGATGTATGAATCCTCTCTATTTATTGAAAGGAGGAGAGAGCATGAAGTTCTATTTCTCGTGAAACTCTACCTACATTACTTCTAACTACTGAAAATTTATACAGCATTTATGTAAGATTGAATGCATTATTTTACTTGCCTAGGAAGAGGGGAAACGTTGTACACGCATAAAAAAAATCGTGTGAATTGAATAGTTACGTATAGTAAATAAAATGTAGAATAGTTATTATGGGAAAAAATGTCCACATTCCGCCCTTTATCAAAAATCGATATAGCTTATATTCGAGTGAGCAAATGGATTTGTTTTCGAGCCCATAATTCATGATTCAAAAAGAGCTATAATCAAGACCCATGATGAATTTTCTCAAAAAAAAAATTGGACACAAGATTAATAGTTTATCATTACAAGAAAATGTCACGAAGTAGAAATAATGATGTTCATGCAATTATCAAGCGACTGACCCAACTTATGGAGACCCAGGTGGCAAGGCTGGCTAACCAAAATGGTAATGGGACTGCACCCCAGACTCCAGGAGAGCGATTTCAACGTCTTAATCCACTGATTTTTGAAGGTTCAACCAGTTTAGCTGTGAGATCCTTTTGTTGGATCGATGATTTGATTGTGTGTGAGTTGAGATCCGAATCTTGTAAACAAACTGTTGCTCTTTATTGTGAGGTTCTTGCATAGTGACGGGTTTGGAACTTTTGCCTCTGAGCCCCCAGATTAGGGTTGGCCGAACTGGGTGAACAATTCATTTATTCTTTAATTTTCTGCGTGAATTTTATTCATGCTGTGCGTGAGAATTGACGACAGAAATCGAATATTGGGTGAAAAATCCCAATAAAGCTGGTATCAGAGCCTAGTAAGGTGTGGGTAAGGAATATGTAAATACAGTTTAATTTTTTGTCATACCGATGTGTTTAATTGATCTGTGTAGTCCAATAAGAAATTAGAACAGAAGTTCTTGGAGCTACGGTTTTCTACAGTAATCACTGGAGTGGATTTAATACTGTTATACACAGTATTTGGTGAGATTATTCCAATTTTGTTCATAGTACGTTATTTACATGTGTTCTTGAATCATATGTGAATATGTGAATATTACTGTGGTTTGAATTTGTTCAAGAATTGAATAAATTGTTTAATTGGAATAGAAACACGTACTAGGATATTCCAGTTTTCTGTAATTTGATTGTTTGGTACCAACAGTTATAAATCTGAAATTAATCCTGCTGTTATTCAATTTGTGCATGCTATACAACTGTGTTTTTCATTCTGTCATCTGCTTATCTGAATTTAGCTGCAAAATTTTTTTCAAAACTTTTTTTGCAACTTAAGTGATCTGAAATATTAAAAAATCACTTATGTTCGCGAGTAGTAGCCACTCTTTTACAGAACCTGTAATGGGTTCGAAGGTCGAATTGTCTCAATTCGATGGAAAGGGGGATTACTCAGTTTGGAAGCAGAAAATGAGGGCCATATTGGTCCAACAAAGGGTTGCTAAAGCTCTTGAAGATCCAGAAAAATTTTCTGATGAATTGAAAGCTAAGCCTGATGAAATTCTAGATATGAATGAAATTGCATATAGTTCTATTAT
>NC_036259.1:12476180-12544864 GCF_002742605.1 Olea europaea var. sylvestris | reverse complement strand
AAATTAGTAATAAATATAGGAGTTAATAGCCCAAATGGTTACTAAACTTTGCCAAAGGTCCAAAAAGGTCATTGAACTTTTTTAAATACAAAAAGAAAAAAAACCAAAAAAACCAACAAAAAAAATTGAAAAAACGGGCTCCACCAACAAAAAAAAGGACAAAAAAAATAAGGAAGGTGAAAATGGAGGAAGGTGAAAAGTAAACCAAAAATTATTTTTTATTTTTTCAATCATACATTTTTAATCAAAATTTATTGAAAATTTTATTTTTAAAAATAAAGAAAAAAATACAGATTAGTTTTGCTAAAAATAAAATTTTCAATAAATTTTGATTAAAAATGTACGATTGAAAAAATAAAAAATAATTTTTGGTTTACTTTTCACCTTCCTCCATTTTCACATTCCTTATTTTATTTTTATTATTATTATTTTTGGTCCTTTTTTTGTTGGTGGGGCCCGTTTCTTCAATTTTTTTTGTTGGTTTTGTTGGTTTTTTTTCTTTTTGTATTTAAAAAGTTCAATGACCTTTTTGGATCTTTGGCAAAGTTTAGTAACCATTTGGGCTATTAACTCCTATATTTATTACTAATTTGTAATTTTTTGAAATTTTGGGGTATTAGTTGCAATTAATTCTTTTGTTTTCTATTCTATTCTTTTTCTTTTATTTGAATAGAGGGCAAAATCGTCAAAAAATAGTGAAAATGACCTTCAGCGCAAGAAATGTGGTAAATAAGGGCAAAAATGCCAAAAAATGAAAGGTAGGGATGTTTTCCACAATAACCTCGAAAGGTAAGGATGTTTTCGCCAATTACCCAATTTAATTTTATAGCATGACTGTGCAGAGAATTAAATTTAACTTTACCGCTGTGTATTTCATCTAAATCCCTTGACAGGATTATGTATGTATTTTTGTGATTTTAATGGTTCTTTGATTTATCAATGGGTAAGATCATTTTGATTGGTCAAATATTTCGATGAGTTGGGAACTTGAGAATGAGCAATGAAAGAACATGAATTCATGTCGAGAATCGTACTCTAAAAATAGATAGGATGACTATTTAAGTATTTTCTGATGAATGGTTAAAATCTGATCTCAGTGTTTAGCGACGGCTAAATTTCAACATCTGTAGTTAGTTCACAGGATTGTTGAAAAAAATGATACTTGAGTTAGTGACATTAATTATAAGGGCAAAAGGGTCATTTATACTTGTACCTAATTATCGAATTTCGGACGGAAATAAAATAAATATATGGTATATCAAAGGAAAGTATTACAGATTTATTGACTTCTATGATTTTATATATTCCTAGAGTTCAGTCTAGAGTCGACTAAAAAAGATCTAATTATGGAGCTTGGATAATATACGTTCAATCAGGTCCTTATGATAGTTTCATAAAGTATTATAACTTAATTATGATAATTATAATAGTTTTCAGATTAATTGTAATTACTTGAAAGTTATAAACTTAAATTATAATTGTAATTGAAGTTTTAGAACTACACATGTAATTAAATGTAAACTAATTGGATTTAGGGTTTAGGATTTGTATTTTAACAACTACGAAAGAAACAATCGTTGAATGTCGAATTTTTATTTAGTTTTAGCAACGAGATAGAATTAGTTGTTGTTTTACTTTATTAATGACCAGATGTTGTGGTCATTGAATGTTTACTTGTGTTTATAGCAACCAATTATTTTGTCGTTGAATATGAACATACATTTTGGTGGAAAATTTTGATATGGTGCCCATTTAAAATAACCAATTTTAATTTAGTTGTAGAAAATATGGAATCCACAACAATTATTTTGGTTGTTATAAAATATTTCCAACTAATTTGAAAATTGATTATTCATCATCATTTTGCTAGGGCCAAACTTAATATTTGATCGTTGAAACATTAGTTGTTATATATCATTTTTGTTGTAGTGTTTGTTTTTGTAATTTCTTACTTTTACCTGCATCATTTTATTATCAGAACAAAGGCATAGTAATGATAGAGATTGGTTGATGTTTGTGAAACCTCAAGCCCCAGTGAATGTACTAGTAGTTAAAATGGTTAACACGCACTTATTTATAGCTTGTTTAATTGCTCATTTATGATTAATTGAACTGATATCTACCAAGTGTAAAGTAAGTTAATTGTAATTTATTGAAATCGTATGCTTGTAATTTTTTGTGAACAAAGAGTATAGATTTCTCCACAAAAATGTTGAAGCATATAAATATGACTTGAACAGAATCCTGAATGCCTTTCAGATTTATATCCACGTGAATTAAACTGCAAACTCTCCATATCTATTTTCCTTAGTTGGCAAATTAGTTTATTAAGAGGATAAAGTTCATATGATGGTTTGATTTTCATTAAAACTATGTTATTAAAACTCTTGAGCAAACTATTGCGGGCAGTCGCAGTGTAGAGGTTCGATTCCTGAGACATGGAATTGGACTCCTTGTAGGCGCAGTATACAAACAACTCTTGTTTTCTAGCCTGTTGGGATACATTCTGCGATTTACCTCCCTCACAAATCTTTAGGGACGAGACCGTGAGAACCGTTAAGGTTGGGGTTCAACCTTTATTTATTAAAAGTACTAGCAGTCACGTGAAGTTAAGGTAAAGAAAGAAAAAGTGAAGTAAAATAATGGTTGGTATGGACCAGGTGCAAACCAAGTACAAGCACGGTAAAGTGTGCACACAAATGGGTAGGGGTGATTTATTTATTTCATTTATGTTTTGATTAATTATGAAATAAATATTTTACATTTATAGTGATCAATCACACGAAATATCAGGTGAGTGGAGTTAAAAGTTTATGAATCTCATATAGATATTGTTTTTCCAGTGAAGGTTTTAATGTTGATATTTTTTTCATAAATATTTACATTTACGTGAGTCTTCTAAACCTGGAGTCAACTCTAAATGAAATGATGTTTATGTTATACATTAAAAGTTAATTTGAGTATGCCTTTCTTTTACACCACATGTCTTATATCGAATAAATAACGGGCCATTGGCATGCCAATGAAATGACACGAAAATGATCACACACTCACGATCATATTACATGTCATTGAAGTAATTGGATTCGATCACGATGCTTATATTACAAGTTATTGAATGATCCGGATCAACGAAAGAAGTTCATGAATGACAAACAGTTATGATGTGCCAAAAAAGAAGGAATTAAGGTTTATGTCTTACCGAGAGAAATAGTATATTAAAAAAAAAATGCCCTAAATATATCACATGATCATGCCTCCACTCATTGAATTATTATTCATATATATATTTTTTGGACAATTTTAGGAGATGGAGCACTATTATTTGACAAAAAGGATTGAGGTTTGGACCATTCATTCCTATTAATTCGAAGTTCGTTGGTAACCATTTGTAATGTATGGTCCTATGAAATTATTTCACCAGGAAACTTTACTTGGGAGATGAGTATGATACAAGTTGAAGCATATGACTCCGTTACTATTATTGAAAATATTACATACGAGTACAACGAGTATCATCAGTATTTTTATGTTTAACTAATTGTAGTCAATAGGATAAACGACAATATACTTAATAGACTTTTGACGATAATGTCTGACGGACTTCATCATTTTTAAAATTTTATGGGGTCCATACGATACTGTTCAAATGAAATTGGAATGAAATGTCAATAATTTTCTTATTTTCCTTGTTCATTGCACTTTTCACCAGGCAAACTTATTGTCATTTATAAAAATAAAATATTGAGTAAATTTTTTAAAATTGTATCAATATCGATATAATTAAAATGAGCTCAACAAGAGTTAGAATCAAAGCAAGACCAGGTTTTATGATTCTGGAATACCTAACGTACTGAAGATGATCAGGAGGAGATGGCCATCACAAGTAAGTTCTTGTCCATTTATTTAAAAAAAAAAAAAAAAAGGATTAAACCTCAACCTTGAGGGTCCCATTGCCCTGCCCCTAGAACTTCATGAAGAAGGTAAATCGCGAGATGTGCCGTAGCAGGCCAGAGAACAAGAGCTGTCAGTATACTACGCGTATAAGGAGTCCAATTCCATATGTCAGGAATCGAACCCCCTACACTGCGACTGCCAGCAAAACGTGAGATAACCATAACTTCACTCCTATCCTTTGCACTACTGAGCTATGTCTCGAGGGCGTTCTTGTCCATTTATTAATTGTTAGTATAGTGGTATGAGAATCCATATCAATATAAAACTTAGTTATAACCAAAAAAAAAAAACATAAATTATAATTCATCAAAATAAATATTACATCAACGACGAGGGTTAAAACGGGCATCGTAATCCCATGTCCAATTAGCTACTTCTTCCTGATTTTGGATAATCTGAGCAAGCAGGGCATTAGTGTTCCGCTGCTTGGCGTGTAACCTGTTAACTTGGGCACGTAATTCTCCCCATTCAGTCAAGGAAATCCCTTAACAACTATTACATGCAATATTTACTAAAAGGAGGGAGAGTGGCAGCACGATCAGAAACTTCTGACATTGGTTTTCCCCAGACTAAACTACTGGCTTCAAGTCGATCATAGCTATTGTCATTTTCGAAGATTGCCCCTGTATTAGGAATCCAAAAACAGTTTGTCACATTTGCATGAAAGTTTATGAGAGTGTTATTTAAAAATCTCTTAACACGAGGCTGTGGCAACTGAATTCTGGAAAATTTATAACTTTACCAGGATCCACATCTAAATTTGCAAAAATTTAGAATCTCCTAAATGATATTCAGTTGGACAATCTTTTAAATAAAGAGAAGTAGAAGCTTCAAGCTGATTCTTCCTAGCTTTGCGAGGAGGCATTGTAAAACGAAAGAGGATGAATATGAGAAAAGAAAGAGTTTCTGCTGAAATAAGGGCATAGACGAGGAAAAATATGTAAAAAGGATGTATGAATCCTCTCTATTTATTGAAAGGAGGAGAGAGCATGAAGTTCTATTTCTCGTGAAACTCTACCTACATTACTTCTAACTACTGAAAATTTATACAGCATTTATGTAAGATTGAATGCATTATTTTACTTGCCTAGGAAGAGGGGAAACGTTGTACACGCATAAAAAAAATCGTGTGAATTGAATAGTTACGTATAGTAAATAAAATGTAGAATAGTTATTATGGGAAAAAATGTCCACATTCCGCCCTTTATCAAAAATCGATATAGCTTATATTCGAGTGAGCAAATGGATTTGTTTTCGAGCCCATAATTCATGATTCAAAAAGAGCTATAATCAAGACCCATGATGAATTTTCTCAAAAAAAAAATTGGACACAAGATTAATAGTTTATCATTACAAGAAAATGTCACGAAGTAGAAATAATGATGTTCATGCAATTATCAAGCGACTGACCCAACTTATGGAGACCCAGGTGGCAAGGCTGGCTAACCAAAATGGTAATGGGACTGCACCCCAGACTCCAGGAGAGCGATTTCAACGTCTTAATCCACTGATTTTTGAAGGTTCAACCAGTTTAGCTGTGAGATCCTTTTGTTGGATCGATGATTTGATTGTGTGTGAGTTGAGATCCGAATCTTGTAAACAAACTGTTGCTCTTTATTGTGAGGTTCTTGCATAGTGACGGGTTTGGAACTTTTGCCTCTGAGCCCCCAGATTAGGGTTGGCCGAACTGGGTGAACAATTCATTTATTCTTTAATTTTCTGCGTGAATTTTATTCATGCTGTGCGTGAGAATTGACGACAGAAATCGAATATTGGGTGAAAAATCCCAATAAAGCTGGTATCAGAGCCTAGTAAGGTGTGGGTAAGGAATATGTAAATACAGTTTAATTTTTTGTCATACCGATGTGTTTAATTGATCTGTGTAGTCCAATAAGAAATTAGAACAGAAGTTCTTGGAGCTACGGTTTTCTACAGTAATCACTGGAGTGGATTTAATACTGTTATACACAGTATTTGGTGAGATTATTCCAATTTTGTTCATAGTACGTTATTTACATGTGTTCTTGAATCATATGTGAATATGTGAATATTACTGTGGTTTGAATTTGTTCAAGAATTGAATAAATTGTTTAATTGGAATAGAAACACGTACTAGGATATTTCGATTTTCTGTAATTTGATTGTTTGGTACCAACTGTTAGAAATCTGAAATTAATCCTGCTATTATTCAATTTGTGCATGCTATACAACTGTGTTTTTCATTCTGTCATCTGCTTATCTGAATTTAGCTGCAAAATTTTTTTCAAAACTTTTTTTGCAACTTAAGTGATCTGAAATATTAAAAAATCACTTATGTTCGCGAGTAGTAGCCACTCTTTTACAGAACCTGTAATGGGTTCGAAGGTCGAATTGTCTCAATTCGATGGAAAGGGGGATTACTCAGTTTGGAAGCAGAAAATGAGGGCCATATTGGTCCAACAAAGGGTTGCTAAAGCTCTTGAAGATCCAGAAAAATTTTCTGATGAATTGAAAGCTAAGCCTGATGAAATTCTAGATATGAATGAAATTGCATATAGTTCTATTATATTGCACTTATCTGATAACATTGTAAGACAAGTTGAGGAACACAAAACTGCTAGAGAATTATGGACTGCATTAGATACTTTGTTTTTGACTAAGACGTTGCCAAATAAAATTTACCTCTTAGAGAAACTGTTTAGCTTCAGAATGGATGTTGGAAAAGACTTGGAAACTAATTTGAGTAACTTTAACATTTTGGTTAAAAGTCTTTCCCATAATGACAAAAAATTTGAAGATGAGGACCCTGCAGTGATCCTTTTTAATTCCCTACCCGATTCCTATAGGGATCTCAAGAATCCAATAAAATATTCAACAGATGATTTAACGCAATCTATTGTCATCAATGTGTTAAGATCTCGAGAATTGGAAATTAAGAGAGAATCTAGAAATACAAGGGAGGAAAGTATGTTTGTGAGAGGAAGAGCTGAAAAGAAGGAAAGTAACTCGAACAACAGAAGATTCAAATCTAAATCAAAAACTAGATCTAAATCACGAGATAGAAGTAATNATCAAGAATCCAATAAAATATTCAAGAGATGATTTAACGCAATCTATTGTCATCAATGTGTTAAGATCTCGAGAATTGGAAATTAAGAGAGAATCTAGAAATACAAGGGAGGAAAGTATGTTTGTGAGAGGAAGAGCGGAAAAGAAGGAAAGTAACTCAAACAACAGAAGATTCAAATCTAAATCAAAAACTAGATCTAAATCACGAGATAGAAGTAATAAGAAGTGCTACCACCGTGGGAAATTGTGACACTTTAAACGTGATTGCTTTGAATTGAAAAAGAAATCAAAAGATCAAAATAATGAAGATTTGAATAATTCTGCAATTTGTTCTGAGTTAGATAGTCTTCTTGTAATGACTGTGTCTGATGAAGAAGTTGATAAGGACTGGATCTTGGATTCAGGTTATACATTCCATATGTGTCCTAATAAATCATGGTTTAACAATTACAAAGAAATTGAACCCAGGAAAGTATATATGGGCGATAATAACTCTCAAAGTGTTCTTGATATTAGTGACATCGCTATCAGAATGCATGATGGCATGGTCAGGAAATTAAAGAATGTGAGACATGTCCCAAATTTGAAAAGAAATCTCATTTCATTGGGATTTCTTGAAGATGAGGGACATTCTTTCAAGTCTGAAAATAACACCTTGAAAGTTATGATGGGATCTCTGGTAATCTTTAAGGGACCAAGAAGAAATGGATTGTACTATCTTTTGGGAAAGACAGTTATCCCTCAAGATGCTAAATCTTTGACCATAACGGAAAATAAATATGAATTGTGGTACAACAGAATGGGACATATGGGAAATAAAGATTTAAAGTATCTAAGTAATCAAAAGTTGTTTGGGAAGGATACGATTGAGCCTCTTGAATTTTGTGAAACATGTGTGTTGGGCAAGTCACATAGGGTGAGCTTTGAGACTGGATCACATACTACCTCTAGGCCTTTAGATTATGTCCACTCAGATTTATGGGGACCGGAAAGTCATCCTACATTTGGAGGGAATAAGTACTTTCTTTCTATAGTTGACGACTACTCTAGAAAAGTTTGGACCTATCCATTGAAATCTAAATTTGAGATTTTTCAAAAATTCCGAACTTGGTTGAAGATGGTGGAAAATCAACTTGATAAGAAGTTAAAAACTCTAAGAACTGACAATGGATTAGAATTTTGCAATACTGAGTTTGATATCTTCTGTAAGCAAAAAGGAATTGTAAGACACAGAATCGTTAAGCACACACCACAACAAAATGGGGTTGCGAAAAGAATGAATAGAACTCTAATGAACAAAGTAAGATGTATGCTAATCAGTTCTGGATTAGTGAAAGGTTTTTAGGCGAAGGCTGTATCTATAGCTTCTTATCTTATAAATCGATCTCTATGTAGTTCTGTTGGATTTAAAACTCCACAGGAACTTTAGACGGGAAGACCCCCAAACCTTTCTCATATTAGGGTGTTTGGATGTACGGCATATGCACATCAAGTTGAAGGAAAATTGGACCCTAGAGCTATTAAGTGTGTGATGCTTGGGTACCCGCAAGGTGTTAAGGGGTACCGGTTGTGGGTGTTAGGCGTTCAAGGCATTAAAATTATTAATAGTAGAAATGTGATTTTCAATGAATTCGAAATGCCATGCCTAAAGAACAAAATTGATAATTCTAAAGAGCAAAACAATGAGACTACTTCATGGAATGAGGTGAAGCTAACAAGGCTAAATCCCACTCAACATGAAAATATTGATGAGGGTGTACAACAATTTGATGAAAATGTTGTTGACACGGATGAAGGTGAAGTAAGTTCGGGTGAAGTCAAAACTGAAATTGAAAGCCCAAATGTTCCCACTATTGAAACAAGTGCTCAAGATTATCAATTGGTGAGAGATAGGGAAAGGAGGCAAATCAATCCAAATCCAAGATATGAAATAAATAATTTGACCGACTTTGCCCTTATCGCGGGTGAATCTTTAGAGTATTCAGAACCTTCATCATATGAAGAGGCTATGAATAGCTCTAACTCTGAAAAATGGAAAGATGCAATGAAAGAAGAAATGAAATCTTTACTTGAAAACAATACATGGAAATTAGTAAAGAAACCGAAAAGTCAAAGAGTTGTTCAATGCAAATGGATTTTCAAACTAAAGGATGGGATTGTGTCATCTGACCCTTTGAGATATAAAGCGAGGCTAGTAGCCAAAGGATTTACTCAAAAAGAGGGTGTTGACTACAATGAGATCTTCTCACCGGTTGTCAAATATAAGACCATAAGGTTGATGCTTGCACTAGTTGTTCAGTTCAATTGAGAACTCGAACAATTAGATGTCAAGACAGCATTTTTACACGGTGAATTAGATGAGGAGATCTATATGAATCAACCTCAAGGGTTTGAGGTGAAGGAGAAGGGAGATTATGTGTGCAAGTTGCAAAAGTCATTGTATGTGCTCAAACAAAGTCTAAGGCAATGGTACATTAGGTTTGACACATATGTGTTGAAGATTGGTTTCAAAAGGAGTGAATATGATCACTGTCTATACTATGATAACACTACGGCTGGTAGTGAAGTTTATTTACTTCTATATGTTGATGACATGCTATTGGCCAGCTCTAGTAAATCTGAAATTTTGAAACTTAAAGGGCTTCTAAAATCAGAATTTGATATGAAGGACTTGGGAAATGCCAAGAAAATTTTGGGAATGGTTATCAACAGAAATAGGCAAGATAACATTTTAACTATAACACAAAGTCCTTATTTGAACAAAGTTGTAACCAAGTTTGGCATGAAAGAAGCCAAGAAAGTTAATGTACCTCTTGCAGCCCATATGAATTTATCATCATCTCAGTCTCCTAAAACTGAAAGTGAAATGGAAGAAATGAAAAATATCCCATATGCTAATGCCATAGGATCAGTCATGTTTTCTATGATTATTACTAGGTCGGATTTGGCTTATGCTATAAGTTTCTTAAGTAGATTCATGTCTAATATGGGGAAACCTCATTGGGCAGGGTTAAAGTGGCTTTAAAGATACATTGCCTAGACATTAGATGTGGGATTGGTGTTTGAAAGAAGATATGAACAGTTCACTTTAAAGGGGTATGTAGACTCCGACTTTGCTGGTGATAAAGATCAAAGAAAGTCTACTACCGCCTATTTCTTCACACTAGGTGATAATTGCATCACATGAAAGTCACAACTCCAATCTATTGTCACATTATCCAGCACGGAGGCTGAATATGTGGCAATAACTGAATCTGTAAAAGAATATATCTGGTTGAAAGGAATTTTGGGAGAGTTGAATTTTTTGCAAATGTCACATGTTATTTTCATTGATAGTCAAAGTGCTTTACTTTTATGCAAAAATCCTGTTTATCATGAAAGATCTAAACATATTGAGGTGAAGTATCATTTCATACGTGAAAAAATTGCTTGTGGTGATGTTATACTTGAAAAAATTCATACCGATGATAATCCATCTGATATGGGAACCAAAATTCTAAATGTAGGTAAGTTTAAGTCGTGTTTATCTTTACTACATATTGATACAAGCTAATTTCTTTTGCAGGTACTAAGGGCGATGATGTAGGGCAAAAATCATTACCGTCACATGCATTGTAGCAACTAGAGAGAGCTAGGGGTTTGTGAAAACAAGGTGAAGAAATTGTGAAATGTTTTCAAAACCAAAACACGTTTTTTAAAGGTGCCAAAATATTTTTACAATTTGTTGGCCACATGGCAATTTCCTATTGGCAAATTAGTTTTCACATGGATTTGTTTTTCTTTAGAAAAAGCATGGACCATTGATTTTAATCAATGGTTGAAATTAGATCCCCTTTTAATTAAAACATGGTGGACGGTTTTTTCAGAAAGGTAGATTTTTTCCTTTTCTCTTCCTCTCGTCTCTCTCTCTTGAAGGGTCTCTCTTGGTAATTTCACAAGGAGTTTTTAAGGGTCTCTCTTGGTAATTTCACAAGGAGTTTTTCTCTTGTATTAAATTTGAAATTCTGATCGGTGTTGATGGGGGTATCAACTGTAGTATTTCGGCTGTTTTGTGGTCTATGGTCTGGTGGTATTTTGGTCGAAAAAATGGTCCATTTTTCAGCGAGTAATAGCCGATATTTGGTGTTGTATTTGAGCATTTTTTTGTCTTGTTTCGGTAGATATTAAATTGTGAAGTCAGATACTATTTTTGGTCTAGGTTAGGTTTCAATTTGGTGGAGTATTGTGAGATCCTTTTGTTGGATTGATGATCTGATTGTGTGTGAGTTGAGATCCGATCCTTGTAAACAAACTGCTGCTCTTTCTTGTGAGGTTCTTGCATAGTGATGGGCTTGGAACTTTTGCCTCTGAGCCCCCCAGATTAGGGTTGGCCAAACTGGGTGAACAATTCATGTATTCTTTAATTTTCTGCGTGATTTTTATTCCTGTTGTGCGTGAGAATTGAGGACAGAAATCGAATATTGGGTGAAAAATCCCAACATTAGCAGATGCTGAAAATTGGATTAAGACAATGAGCATGATGTTCAATCATAGTCATGTACCTGTAGAAGAAAAAGTTAACTGTATCTTTTATGCTACGTGGAAGTGCAGGACACTGGGAGGGATACCCACCAATATCTGGAAGATGTGACTATGATAAGCTGGGAAAAATTTTGCGAATCATATCGAAATAAATACATCTCTGCTACCGTTAATAACTAGAAGATGGGATAATTCATCCACCTCTGAAAGGACTAATGATTGTAGAAGAATAAGTAGACAAATTTGAGGAATGACCTCGCTTCACTCAATACATTGTGGCAATGGAAACACTAAAAATTGATCGATTCTTAGAATGACTATGACCAGGGTTAAGTCAGATGTACAAATGGCAGGAACATAAAGGATTTCTTCCATCACTATAGTTGATCGAGCCTTACTGCAGAGATTGCCGGACGGGTCGTGAACTCGTGAGTTTCGAAAATGGAATTTCCAGAATAATAATGGGCGAAATGGGACAGGTCAACCTCAAAAGAAGAAAAATTTTGGTTCTGGATCAACCTCCGAGGAAACTAGTAAAACTTACAACTCAAATCATAAAAAGGAAAAATTTGAACCACAGCATGATAATGCCCAATGTGATCGAATTGGGGAAAGAAACATGTTTGGGAATGTTACAAGGGCACCAGACTCTATTTCTATTGCAGTAGAAAGGACACATGGCAAGAGAATGTCCAACAGAAGTCAATAAAATGAACCAATCAGCCGGAGACCTCTTTGGAATAACGTCATGGATTTCAATGCAAATGTGTCATTACCTTGGATGCTTCTTGGTGATTTTAACAATGTGCTCAAATTTGATGAAAAATGCAATGGGGGCGGAAGTAACTCTTTATGAAATTAAAGATTTTGTTAATTGTTGCCTTCATGTTGGTCTCACGGATGTGCACTCCATTGGTTGTCTTTATACATGGACTAATAATTCGATGTGGAGCAAAATTGATAGGGCCATGGTGAATGATATTTGGGTACAAAATGGTGCATATGTCTTTGCTGATTTTTTACCATCCGGGTGCCTTTTCGACCATTCTCCATGCATTGTGTCCATTCATGACCGTATGGTGAATACTAGAAAATCATTTAGATTCTTTAACATGTGGACAAACCATGAGGACTTCCATGATATTGTTCGAGCAACTTGGAATTTTAATGTGGTGGGAACAAAGAAATTTATTCTTTGTAAGAAGTTGCACAAATTAAAAGGAGCATTGAAGGAGCTTAATGTTAAGCACTTTAGGCACATATCTACTCAGGCTAATGAGGCTAAAAGTGAATTGGAGGTTGCCCAGCTTATACTTCATGATCAACCTAAGAATGAGCATTATTAACTTATGGTGGCTAAATTGAGAAAGAAAGCCATGGATTATGTGAAGCGGAACGAAGCTTTTATTATCAACAAGCTAAGTGCATTTTCCTTAAGCAAAGTGATAAGTGTATAAAATTCTTTCACTCGTTGGTGAAAAGGAACACTAGGAGAAACTTTATTGCTACTATTCTTAAGGAGGATGGGATTTATCTTCACAAGACCAAGTTGCTTTGGAATTTGTCAATTTTTATGCCAACTTGCTGGAAAAAAAGAGCCGGTTGAGCCGATTGACATGGACATTATTAACAAGGGGCCTTTGGTATCTTTGGAACAAGGCAACTCATTGATCTAGGACATTTCTAGTGATGAGATCAACAAAGCTCTCTTTGGGATTGGAGATGATAAATCTTCTGGACCGGATGGTTACACTTCATGTTTTTTTCAAAAACGCATGGGGGTACATTGAACATGATTTTGTGGAGGCTATCATGGAATTCTTTTCATCGGGATCCATCCTTAAACAAATCAATCATGCGGTCATTGCTTTGGTGCCAATGTCAAGTCACGCTCCTAAAGTTGCGGATTATAGGCCTATATCTTGTTGTAATGTTATCTATAAAGTGATTACTAAAATCTTTGCTTCTAGATTAAGGACTATCTTGGGGGACATTGTGGATCAAGCACAAGCCGTTTTTATTGAAGGTAGAAGCACGATGGAAAATATTCATCTTGCCCAAGAACTCATGAGACAATATAATAGGAAGAGGGTAGCTTCGAGATGCCTCCTCCAAATTGACATAAGGAAAGCCTATGATTCGGTGAGGTGGGATTTTCTTAAAGGTGTACTTGAAGGGTTGCACTTTCCTTCGACTTTCATACGATGGGTTATGAAATGTGTTACCACTCCAACATATTCCGTAGCTTTGAATGGGAGTATACATGGATTCTTCAAAGGTGGGAAAGGTCTTCGGCAAGGTGATATGCTATTCCCCTTTTTGTTCATGCTTTGTCTTGAATAACTTTCTAGAATGATCAAGGATGCTACAAATGATCGTGAGTTCAATTATCACCCGAAATGTGGCCCATTAAAGATAACTCAATTGGCTTTTGTGATGACTTGATGCTTTTTGCAAGGGGAGATGTGATGTCGGTGTAAATTCTTTTGAATTGCCTTGCTAACTTTGGTTTTACATCGAGTTTGAAGATCAACACTTTAAAATCCAGCTTGTATACAACTGGGGTTTTTGGGCATGAGCTTGATAATATCATTGAACTCACAAATTTCCCAAAAGGTATTATGCCTTTTCGTTACTTGGGTATTCCTCTTGCTTCGAAGAGGCTCAAAGTGAGTTGTTATGCTCCATTCCTTGATAAAATTGAGGCTTATATTGGTGCTTGCAATTGCTCATCTTTATCTTATGCCGATAAAGTGGAACTCATTAGGGCGGTGCTTCAAGGTGTGGAATGCTTTTGGCTTTCTATTTTTCCTATCCCAGCTACAATTACTTCGAGAATTATTAGTCTTTGTCGAAAATTTCTTTGGGGCTCCAAAAAACTTGGTTGCTTGGAAAGATGTTTGCTTACTGAAAGAGGAAGGGGGTCTTGAGTTGAAAGACATGAAGAGTTGGAATTTAGCTCTACTTGCTAAGTCTCTTTGGAATATTCAACATAAAAAGGACATGTTATGGATACGGTGGGTGCACCATGTTTATTTTAAAGGGACTTGCATTTGGGATGTTCTACCTAGAAAAGATCACTCTCCACTCTTCAAAAAACTGCTGGAAATCAGAGATATTTTGATGAAAAATGTTGCTGCCCCCCAGTTTTCTTCTTTTCGACAGGCCGCATCATTCGATCAAGTGGGGGGAGAAATAAATCTGGCTGTGGTTGCTGGATTAGCCGCAAGATAGTGGTTGCACAAAACAGTGATCGAAGTCAAGCAATTCTGGACAGATTTCAAGGCTGGTCGACAGGGGAAAAATTCAGTACAAAATTGGCCTATGATTTCTTCAAACTGAGAGGTTCAAAGAAGGTTTGGGCGGCTGATGTTTGGAGCTCCTACATCACTCCGAAGCACTCCTTTATGCTTTGGTTAGAGTTCTAATCAAAACTCATAACTAAAGGCAAATTGCTATTTTTGGATATTGATCGTAATCGTGTTCTTTGTGGGAATATGGCGGAGACAGGCTGTCACCATTTCTTTGAATGTTCTTTCACATCAACTGTATGGGAGATTATTAAAAAATGGCTCGGCATTAAAAGATCTATGTCAACACTTGCTAGCACTCTTAAGTGGATGAAAAAAGAGGCTCGAGGGACATCATGGCAAAGCAAGGCTAAGATGATTGCACTTGCAAGTACCGTCTACTTTGGTTAACACGTAATAGGAAGATTTTTGAAGAGCGTTCACCCAACTTGGATTGCAATGTGAGATGGGATCAAGACACACGTATATAAAGTTATGTTCTCTTCGTATCCGGGTGTTTTGATCTATTTCGAGTCCGTAGCGTTGTGTCATTGACTATTTATGCACTTCACTTTTTTTGGTATCTCCAGGGTATGGCCGAAGTAATTATATGTGATATTGACTCTTGTTTGTCTGGGTATGCTTGGTGTACTTGTATATGAACAATCTTGATCAATAGAAGTTTACATTTACCGATAAAAAAAATGAGCCAATCAGCCACTGCAAGAGTTTTTAAAATGTACACTACCGAAATAAAGGACAACCATGCTGTTATATCTGGAGAAATACCCTGTTGGAAGTAAGATTGCCAACATTCTCTTTGATTCCGAGCAACTCACTCTTTTGCATCTTATCATTTCATAACTACAACGATATTATCTCGCAGTCATATTCATGATAATATTAAAGTCACCATACCATCGGGAGATCCACAAACGACAAATTAAGTGGTCTTAAATGTTTCGGTCTATCTGGGTAGTCAAAACTTTCGTATCAATTTTGGTCCTCTTAGATCTGAAGCATTATGATGTCATCCTTGGAGTGGACTTGTTGTCCAATCACCAAATACTCATTGACTGTAAAAAGGAGTGTCAAGACTCCAGGCAATGGGTCGATCTCATTTTATGGAAAATCCTGTAACTACATCATATTGGCAGTTAAGGCTAGATAAATCCTTAACAAAGGATATAATACCTATTTCATTAGTTTTCATCATTTAGGCATTGAATTAATATCCTCGGTACAAGATCTTCCAGTGGTAAATGATTTTTCTCAGGTTTTTCTTGATGAACTATGGGGACTTCCTCCTAGCAATGAAATATAACTGATAATTATATTGGCCCCAGGAATGAGGCCAATTGCCAAAGCTCCACATCGCATGGCTCCAACTGAATTGAACGAGTTAAAATAACAATTACAAAAAATGCTTGTGAAAGGTTTTATTCAACCTAGTTTCACTCCTTGGGGAGCTTGAGTCTCATTTTTCAAGAAAAGGATAGATCCATGAGATTATACATAGACTACCGAGAACTCAACAAAGTGACCATCAAGAACAAATATCCTTTACCAAGGATCAATGATCTCTTCGATTAGCTTCAAGGAACAACAATGTTTTCAAAAATCGACCTAAGATCGGGATATCATTAATTGAAGATATGGAAGGAAAATATACCCATAATTGCTTTTACCACCAGATATGGTCCTTTTAGTAATGCCATTTCGTCTAACTAATGTCCCTGCGCATTCATGGACTTGATGAATAAAGTATTTCAACTGTACTTGGACAAATTTATTATCATATTTACTGATGATATTTGGGTCTACTCTAAATCCAAAGAAGAGCTTGAACTACGTTTGACGATGGTCCTCCAAAAATTAAAGGAAGAAAAATTGTATGCCAAATTCTCTAAATGTGAATTTTGGCTAGACAAAGTGAACTATTTAGGAAATGTTGTAACGAGATAAGGCGTGTCTGTGATCCAAACAAAGTAGAAGTGGTGATGAGATGACCACTACCAACTAACGTAACCTAAATACAGAGTTTCGTAGGAATGGCGGGATGTTATTGACGTTTCGTCGAAGGTTACCCAACTTAAGAAGAAAAATGCCCCATTCAAATGGACTGACGAGAGCAAAAGAAGCTTTCAAAAGTTAAAGAGAAAATTAAATTCGGGACCGATCCTTAATATTCCCTTACGACAGCTAAAGATTCGTGATTTATATTAACGCATCAAGAATGGCCTTGGCTGTGTACTTATGCAACATGGGAAGGTTATCGCTTAAGCCTTACGACAACTAAAGCCATACAAAAAGAGCTACCTAACACATGATCTTAAACTAGTGGCTATATTTTTTGCCCTTAAAATCTAGAGGCACTATCTCTACGATAACAAAATGTGAATTTTCACGTACCACAAAAGCTTAAAATATTGCTTCACATATAAGGAATTTAATATGTGACAAAGATGATAGTTGGAGCTAGTTAAGGACTATGATTATGTCATCGATTACCATCTAGGAAAATCCAACATGGTTGCAGACGCTCTACGTTCGAAAGGTAGAAATAAAACCTGCAAAATGGAATGAGGAATTATAGAACTTCAACTCAGAAATATTGGCCCGAGGAATCTTGCAGCTTGCAACTATGACAATGCAGCCAACTCTAAGAGAACGGATTGTACAACAACAAAAAAGTGAAAAATATTACCTCTGGACCAAAGAAAATCAAGAAAAGGAAAAATCCATCTAGTCCGAATTCTCAACTGAATGTATCTTGACCTATAGTGAGATGTGATATGAACCAAAAGATTCAGTAATTTACAACGAACTTATGGACGAAGCTCGCAATACACCTTAGTCAATTCCCCCAAGTACCACAAAGATGTACCAAGAAATAAAGACCCTCTATTGGTGGCCTTGAATGAAAAAGGAGATTGCTAGATATGACAACATGTGTTTAGTATGACAATAGGTAAAAGCTAAACACCAAAGGCCAACTGTTACAACCCTTACCAATACTCGAATGGAAATGAGAAAAAATATCTATGGATTTTGGAACTGCTTTCCTCGAACCACAAAAACTTACAATACGATTTGGATGATTGTTGATCGGTTGTCAAACTCTGCTAATTTCTTGTCCGTACGGATGACATACCTAATGGAACAATTCGCTATTCTATATATCCAAGAAATAGTCAAACTTTATGGTGTTCCCGTGTCTATTGTCTCTGATCAAGACTCGAGATTTTTATCTAACTTCTGGAAAAGTTTACAAAAATTGATGGGTACCCTACTCTATTTTAGCACTATTTTTTACCCAAACTGACGAATAGTTTGAGCGTACCATTCAGACACTAGAGGATATGCTACGTTTATGTGTATTAGATTTTCAGGAAATCTAGGATAAATATTTGTCCCTAATTGAACTCTTGTATAACAACTACCATACATCGATTGGAATGCCACCTTCGAAGCATTATATGGAAGAAAATGTCGATCGCCACTATACTAGGATGAAGTCGGGGAAAGGAACATTTTGGACCTGAGATATGCATAATAAGGAACATTCGAAAATGTAGTAGAAGTTATAAAATGACACATAATAACAGCCCAAAGTCCCCAAAAGAGTTACGCAAATTTACAAAGATGACCACTAGAATTCAAAGTCCACGATAAAGTGCCCATAAAAGCCCGTAGTTTTCTTATTTTCCTTGTTTATTGGACTTTTCACTATGCAAATTAATTATCCATTTATAAAAAATAAAAAAATTGATTATTATTATTATTATTAAAAAATTGTATCAATATCTATATAAATAAAATTTGCTTGACAGTTTAAGTCATATGAAAAAACCAATACCAAGTATAATGTAAGAGAAAACTTATAATAAGCACATAACTATGTTAGATAAATAACTCAAGTACAACATGCATAACACCAACATATGTATTATTACGAGCATAAAATAACTTAGAATCTAAACATGACAAGTTGAGATAAATAGCTGAACTAGCAATACACAAAATGATATTGATGTTATACAAAACACGTAACATAATACTAATGAGGAGAATATCCGACCATGCTTGTCGGATAATCAATCAATCAAATATCAAGGAATAACTACGACTCTCCCTAAGATAAATATCAAAATCAAATTTCAAAACTTTCTCCCCCATAACCCATATACTCAACTCTGTGTCTCTCTTAAATAATTACTAATTTCCCATTCTTTTTATCACGAATAACAAAGGAAAAATAGTAATATGAACATGAATATCATTGAAAAGTGTTAGGTTTTATATTGTAATTGGCAATTCTGTGAACAGAAAGGACTTAATTGACCAAGGTAGAAGACTTACCGATTTTTCGCTAGTTGCTCGCCGAGGTGTTGCTCGAGCAGAGGAAGCAGAACCATCGTCGCTTACTTTTAGCCTAGGCGTCACTCGAGCGAAGAAGCTATCGCTCGCTTCTCGCTAGGGTGTCACTCAAGCGACAGTTCTACGTGGCCAAAACCTAGGTTGCGCTTGGGAGAATTTCATATGGCCCAGGATACTTATTTAACCCCCAAGTATAAATACCAAAGTCTAGGATGTGAGATACAAGGGTTGCTCATTATTCTTTATCTCCATAACACATTCATATCATCTTTGCGGTCCAAGAATGAAATTCAACTGGAGGAATCAATCATTCATCTTGTGATCCGACGACCAAACTTTTGGTGAAAACATTAAGTTGCAATAATCCAAAACACCATTGCTTTCTTAATCTGTTGAGGACGGGAGTCTTTCATTGGGGGATTGAGAGAGGTGGATTGAAGCATAGTTACAAGCACAAGAACAACAGGTTCTTGGTGTTCCACTTGGAGAGACATTTAGCACAAGACTAGGAGGCTGTAGATGATAGCAAATTGGGCTACAGGAGGTAGATCAGGAAGCCTAGCAAGAGACTATAGGTATCTACAGTAGTAGGAGGCTATATGAGGTCTAGCAGTTTAGAGGTATCTACTACAGTAGATCATAAGACTGTGATAGCAGGTCTTAGTTGGTACAAGAGTTGGAATTGCTATGTATTTCCTGAACTGTCTATAGTGAAAATAATTGGCTTGGTCCTAGAGTTTTTCCTACGTTGGGTTTCTCCATCATCAAACCTTGTGTTCTTTACTTTCCAGCAATTTATTACAAACTGCGGTATTCAAACATAGGGTAATTTGAATTGTGTGCTTAATCATCTAGAGACTAATTAAAAGTGACTAGTTTGCTTTAATTATTAAATTTTGCACCTAAGGTCAAATTAATCGGTAATCTAGAACGTAAACTCGGTAACTTTAAAAATTGAAGTAGGTATTAGAACTTTTCGGAATCTCTCAAGTGGTATCAGAGCCTAAACACGTATCCTGGCCTTACATTGTCTCGATAAGTACCTCATTAAGTGTGCCGCACTATTTTGATGGTAGTAATTATGCCTACTAAAAAGTTAGGATGGGGACGTTCTTAAAATCTATGGATGAAAGGATCTGGTTGAGTGTAGTTGATGGTTGGTCTGTCTCCAGTATCACAGTTAACAGTGTCGTCACTCTCACCTGTAGAAAATTGGTCTACGGCTGAATTAGATAGATGCAATTGGAATAATAAACCCCTTCATGCCATCTTTATGACAATTTTCCTTGAGGAGTTTAGGAGAGTGTCCATGTGTAAGGTAGCGAAAGATGTTTGGGATATCTTAGAAATCACACATGAGGGAACACAGGCGGTTAAGAACTCCAAATTGTAGATGCTGACCACTAGATTTGAAGAGATCAGGATGAGAGAAGATGAGACCTTTGATATCTTCTATGAGAGCCTAAACGACATAGTAAATTCTAGCTTCAACCTAGGTGAGAAAATCCTCGACCCTAAGATAGTGAGAAAAATTCATAGATCCTGACTCGAGCATTTCAGGCCTAAAGTCATGGCAATTGAGGAAAGCAAGGACATAGATACTATCAAGGTAGAAGAGTTAGTTGGATCCCTCCAGACTTATGAGCTGACCATAGATAAACTCGTTGAAGAAAACCTTTGGCCTTGAAATCTATCAGGCATATTCGGACCGAATCTTGTGACTCAGATTCACCCAATGATAAGGAGATGGTCTATCTTGCTAAAAAATCATAAGATGATCAAGAATAAGAAGAAGTTACAAGAGAAACAGCGAGGTAGCCAGAGTGAATCTAGGATAAGATCTAAATCTGTGAGGTGCCATAATTGTCAAGGTGTAGGTCATGTTAAGAGGAAGTACCTAGTGCTAGGAGAGTCAAAGAAAAGATTATGAATACTCTCTCACTGATGATGAGTCTATCTTAGACAATACAGGTGAGAAATCCTCTCGTGAGGAAAGTAGAAAATACGTTGCTTCGTTGCTAGGGTTAAGAGTGGATTTGAACCAAGGAGTGAGAGAGATGATGACATAGATAGTGATAAAGATTCTGGAGATGAGTCTGTGAGTGAGGAAGAAATCGAAGAGGCCTATGAGAAAATGTATCAGAAGAGTCTGAAATTCTCAGTAAAAATAAGGCCTTAAGTACGACTGTTTAGGAGCTGGGATTGGAGAAAGATAAGTTAGAAACGTACGTTAAGGAATCTTCCACTATGCTGAATGAGCTTAAGTTGATGAACGAAGCTTTAGAGTCTCAGGTTAAGAATCTCACTAGTGAGCATGAGAGGTCCTCTAGAAAACTCAACGAGTTGACTGCCATGAATGAGACTTTAGACATTCAGGTTGTGAACCTTGTATTCGAACCAAGGAGTGAGAGAGATGATGACATAGATAGTGATAAAGATTCTGGAGATGAGTCTGTGAGTGAGGAAGAAATCGAAGAGGCCTATGAGAAAATGTATCAGAAGAGTCTGAAATTCTTAGTAAAAATAAGGCCTTAAGTACGACTGTTTAGGAGCTGGGATTGGAGAAAGATAAGTTAGAAACGTACGTTAAGGAATCTTCCACTATGCTGAATGAGCTTAAGTTGATGAACGAAGCTTTAGAGTCTCAGGTTAAGAATCTCACTAGTGAGCATGAGAGGTCCTCTAGAAAACTCAACGAGTTGACTGCCATGAATGAGACTTTAGACATTCAGGTTGTGAACCTTGTGAGCGTGTTAGAGAATTCTACGTCTAAGTTAGATACCATACTTGGTATAGGCAAGTTGGTTGGAAATAGAGGAGGTCTAGGATATGTAGGAAAAGCTGATGATGTAGCTAGCACGTCTAATACCATATTTGTCCCTGCCAAAGACCAGCCTAAACATGTACCTAACCCTGAACCCAAAAAAAAAGGGATTTGTTGGACAGAGGTATACTAGATAGTGCAAAATTGACCTAGGAATAGACATCAGCGTTTATATAACACAGGTCCTAGGTTTTTCCTTACATGCTTTCATTGTGGTGAGTTAGATCACATCTGCTATAGATGTCATTAGTACCTAAACAACAGGATAAATATGTACTTTAAAAAGAACAAAAATCAGGTGTCTGTAGGTCAGATTGGATTCCTTGTTAATTAAGTGAATCATTTGACAAAATTGATGACATATTTGTCTGGGAACTGTTCTCCTACCAGACAGGTATGGGTGAAGAAGAGTGATCTACCAACTCTGGTAGTAGATCATGGTGCTCTTAAGAGAAAGAACACTCATTTACCTATATGATTAGGTACTTTTGTTTTTGATGCATGCCTGTTCTGAACCGTCATATTAGTTTTGCATGCATCACCTGTATATGTTTATTTGTTTTATGCTTTTTTTTATTCCATGCATGTGCATTTTCATCTGTGTACATTGATGCATGCATATTTAGTTTAATTTGTGTGCTTGACTTTATTTTTATTTTGTGTGTAGGGCATTCACTTTCTGAAAAATGAAAATAAAAAATAAAAAAAATTGAAAACCAAAAAATAGTTGGATATGGAACATGTTTGCAGCATATCATAGAATTCTTGAACTTGCTAGTTGTAATCATGTATGAGCTGAAATTGATAACTTATAGAATAATTTTCAATACTTATTTATGTCACTTTGGATTACATCGTATAATGTCTTCATGTACCATCTGCATTGCACACACTATGAATTTGTTAGTGGGACTCTACTGCACGTGTGAGATTTGGGATGGCTGCCACATGTTAATGTGATGACTTCAAGCATGAATTGACTAAATTTAGTAGAACTAAGCCCGAAAAGATTTCTCCCATGTAAAAGCTATTTATCTTAATATTCTTCTTCAGGGCCTATTTGATTTGAGCAATTAAGCTTGTGGGGTCTCTTAAAATCTTGTGCCTATGGTTAACTGACTTGAGTTAACTAGCCTAATGCTCACTACAGGGGTCATCTCAGTCATCTAATGGAGAAGAACCAGCACTTAATATGAAAATAAATGAGCTTGAAAATGTGAAAAATTGAAAAATTTAAGGGCTCAAAGTAAGGGGGAGAAATATAAAAAATAATAAGTATAGGTCCCTTCTAACAAAATTAAGGTTTGGAGTCCTGCTTGTATTGGATTAGTGAACTTTATACATATGAGTCACTTGTATTTTTTACTCCATTCTGATCTAGACTGAGTATGTGGAAAGGTTTATAGTCTATTGATTTTACTTGTGTGTGCTATCGACTGCATTTTTAAGTTATTAAATATTATTGCTTTACTTGAATTTGATAGTATTCCCTTCAGCATTTGTGACAAAAAGGGACAGAGAAATGTGTAATTGAGGGGGAGAAAATAACAGCATAGAGCGAATTTACTGCATGTGCATTGACTGATTGACATTTTCCTTTCCTGCGTGTGTACTGATTTTATTGATTGATTGACATTTTGTAATCATTGCTATGTCTAGGAGTCGTTAAGGAGAGACATAGATACATTGTATTACTGCATAAAATTCATGAGAGTTTACATTAAGGGGAGTATTGCATTGCATTCCATATCACATCCATTGCTGTTTGAGTTTTGATGTTTAGTGATGTTGGGTCTTTTGGTTGGTGTTTTGATTGGCATCAATGTCGCATCTCAAACTGACATGTTTATTTGTGGTTAAGTACTTTAATGTATATATTTCTTGTATCACGTGATTTTACACTAGGTATGTGAGTTTTTGGATTTCAAGAAATAGGTATAACAAAAGGAATGCAAGACTCAGTGTTTGGTTATTCTGGGTAGAATAGGTTTTTATTTTCTAGTCCTGACTTTATTTGTATAGTTTTGTCACAGAATACCAAAAGGGAGAGCTTGTTAGGTTTTATATTGTAATTGACAATTCTGTGAATCAAAAGGACTAAATTAAACATGTTGTAAAAGCCAGGGACTTGAGTTGCAATTTGTATAGATGGTTTAAGTTAGGGTTGAGTTTGGAACAAGGTAGAAGACTTGTCGATTTTGTGCTAGTTGCTCGCCAAGGTGTTGCTTGAGTGGAGAAAGTAGAACCATCGTCGCTTGCTTTTCGCCCAGGCATCGTTTGAGCAAAAAAACTGTCACTCTCTTCTCACTAGGGTGTCGCTCAAGCGATAGTTGTACATGGCCAAAACCTAGGTCACGTTTTGGAGAATATCATATGGCCCAGGACACTTATTTAACCCTAAGTATAAATACCAAAGTCTAGGATGTGAGATACAAAGGTTGCTCATTATTCTTCATCTCCATAACACATTCATATCGTCTTTGTGATCAAGAACGAAACTCAACTGGTGGAATCAATCATTCATCTCGTGATCTGACAACCAAACTCTTTGTGAAAACATCAAGGTGCAATAATCCAAAATACTGTTGCTTCATTAATCTGTTGAAGAAAGGACTCTTTCAATGGGGGAAGAACATGAGGTTCTTCGTGTTCCCACTTGGACAGACATTTAGCATAAGACCAGGAGGCTGTAGGAGATAGCACATTGGCTTGCAAGAAGTTTAGCAAGAGGCTAGAGGTATCTATGGTAGTAGGAGGTTACATGAAGTAGATCAGGAGGTCTACCAAGCTAGAGGTATCTATGGCAGTAGATCGTGAGACTGTGAGTGGGTCTTAGTTGGTACAAGAGTTGGAATTGCTGTGTATTCCCTGAACTGTCTATAGTAGAGGTAACTGGCTTTGTCCCGGAGTTTTTTCCACGTTGAGTTTCTCCATCATCAAACCTTGTGTTCTTTACTTTCCAGCAATTTATTACAAACTGTGGTATTTGAACATAAGGTAAATTGAATTGTATGCTTAATCATCTAGAGACTAATTGAAAGTGACTAGTTTACTTTAATTAGTAAATTCCGCACGTAAGGTCAAACTAATCGGTAATTTGGAACGTAAATTTGGTAACTTTAAAAGTTGAAGTAGGTATTAGAATGTTCCGAAATCTTTCAAGAAGAATGAATAAAAACAAATATGCACATATACAAATATATAAAATTATGTAAAATATATGATGGGAGGATAATTTTTTTAGACAAGTGTTTTTCGTTAATTTTTAAATATAACATTATGAATAGTAATTTGCTTACTTATAAATGAATGCTTTATAAATAGTAAACTTCGTCACATAGCTTATTTTGAACCTCTAAAGAGTAAATTGTATAAGCTACACATGTGTGAAAAGTGACACTAAACTCCTATAAGTAAGTCTCAAAATTTTAAATCAATGAGAAAGAATATTTGAAGATTCATCGATGAATGAATATGTTCCTTAAAGTATGAAGTCAAAACCAGTGCTACTAAAATCTTTTAAATTAATATGCTCATATTTAACCTTTTCAATGAATAACTTTTCATATTTTTTGCAATAGCCTATACCAAGTACTCAAACAAGTTCTAAATAATATTAATGAAAACTTTATTCATGGTTCATTAATTATTTTAGTACTTGATCACAAAATAACATGTCCAAAAATATAATTGAAAGTGCTATCACAACACAAATTCTTTATCCTTCCCCTTCTCTCCCTTTCAGGTTTTCATATTTCTATTTTTCATTAAAAAATGCAAAACAAATTAAATGAGAAAAAAAAAATATAGAGTGCATGCATAAATTTGTTGAAATCATGAAAAATGCAAGTGAATGCACTTAAATTGCAACACCCCTAAAATTAATTGTTCTATATGCTATATTTTTATAATTTTGAAAAGTTGAGGGACTGAAGTGAAAATGTTAAGTCCATTTTCAATTGAGTCAAGTAATTAGATTTTGATGGAGCGAAGATAAATACATCAATATTGGGCTTGTTTTATGGTTCATATCAAATGATGTATTATGGGATGGAGAAAAGGTTAATTCGGATAAGCAAAACCTAAGTTATTGAAGTTTAAAGAATTTTTCATTAACTAGTATTTGATTTTTAAAAATTGATTATGGATTTTAAAGGTTTGGTAGCCATGTGGGTCTTTAGATAGATGTAAAGTATCTTTTTATTTGATTATGATAAGGTTTTGATGTAATTCTATTATAGTTTCACATTATTTCACTGTTGAATAAATACACAGTAGAGAAAATTAAATTTCGGCCACACCTATTTTTCAAAGTAGAATTCGCATCAATTAATCATTAGTTCCAGCGTATACGTATGAGTGAATTGAAAAGAAGATTTTGGATTTCTATTATAAAAATTCGTTTGATCTAACAAGTTAGGATTACGAGGTGAAAGTGGTTTTGTTCTGTTTAATTTTATTATTTCATGTTGATAAATGTTTTGCTAATGAAAGATATAATACGATATGATATGGTCATCCGATGCCAAAGATATAATATGTTATGAGCACTTACTGATTTCTAAAGATATGATATATGGTATGACTATTTTGATAAATGATTTGATATTTTTATTTCGGATTGCACAGCACTCGTTTCCTACTGGATATTCTCATGTACTCACCCTTTCTCTACCTCTCATAGGCTAGAACAGCTCGCTGACTAGCGGGCAATGAGGTACTTCGTTGTGCCTAGATTCTTTGGATTCAATAAAGTAATCCAATTCAACATTTACTTTAGTTTTATTATTATATTGACTTTTTGGATTTGAAACATGATTTATTTGGTCGTAAACTACGATATGTGTTATTTTTATTTGTGAAACCAATATTATATTTTTTGACTATCATGCAAAATAAAATAACATTATGTATGTAATCATTCAAGGACTTGGACTTTACTGCAAATACAGATTATTATTGAATTGAACTAGTTAGATGGACCCGCCACATAAGTGGTATCCCTGTACTTGATGAAAATGAATTATGCAAATTGTTCCACTGCCTGCTTCGACAAACATTTAAGAAATGGGATTTGAAGAAATAAACCATTGATTAACGTCCACTTCTTTAGCTTTATACTCAGTCTAATATTATTAAATGTGTATAATCTTATCATATATTGTTTAATTGCTAACTGTTTTCTAATCTAAAAAAACAAAGAAAAAAAGAAACATTACGGAGTATATGATTTTGTCATAAATATTTTTTAGAGTACACTTGTTAAGTTGCATCAATGTAATGAATTTGATAACGATTTAAATTTTTAAAATTTGTTTCGTTACATAAATACCTAATCAACAAGGCATAGAAATGTTTTTACCATAAAGAGCAACGTGAGAAATTCCACAACTAATATCATTTTAACTTGTGAGTTCACTCTTTCTGATTCAAACCTTCTTATGATATGTGCTAATGAACCTAGGATCAACTTTAGGTTGGGGAACCTTATGTTGCACAGATATTCTATGTTTAGAGGCTACTCGCTTAGACATAACATAGGTAGAAGCTAACTAGGTTTTAGAAGATGAAGCAGCATTGTAATTAGATTTATTCAATCCTAACATATTGTCAATCTTCGTAGAACAACTAGTAAGTGATTGACGTTGGGCATTAGTTTTCTCAAGGTCACTAGTAAGAGTCTTAATCTTATCATCTAAGGACTCTTTCTCTACTCTTAACTGATTCAATCTACTACTAGACTCCTTAAGTATGTCTTCTAAACTATCATTTTCTAACTAAAGTTTATGCAATTTCTTAAAAACGAAGCTATTCAACTTTTTCAACTTAAGGCACTCCTCAAATAATTCATCAGAGGCCTCATAAATGTCACACTCATCTTTTGATGCTTCTTTTGAAGAGTCAAATTAGTCTATGTCCTCAAAGGACCCTCCATTATCAAGATTGGAGTTCTCACTTTGATTATTGGAGCTAGACTCATCATATGTGATAATAGTATTCATAGCATTATCTAGGGTTTTCTTATAATTTGGGCACTCAGATTTAACTCGATCAAAACCCTAGGACTCATGACACCTAACAAACATCTTCTTGGTATTTCTAGCATCATTCTTCTCTCTTTTATCTTTTCTAGATGTACTAGATTCACATTCAAATCTTTTTAGAAGGTCTCTTATTATTCTTAAGGAATTTCTTAAATTTTCTAGCAAAGTAGGCAAGCTCCTTATCCTTAAGGTTGTCATCATCAGTGAAGTCACATTCAGCTTCCTTAAAAAAATTTGAGGGCTAAAGATTTGTCTTTCTTAAACTAAGGTAAGCCTAGTTCATAGGTTTGGAGAGATCCTATGAATTCTTCTATCTTAATTGCATCTAGGTCCTTGCTTTCCTCAATAACAATAATCTTAGGTCTAAAGCTCTTAGATAGGGATACCATAACCTTTCTCACTATCTTAACCTCGTAAATTCGCTTACCTAAGTTGAAGTTAGAGTTGACTATATCATTCAATTTAGCATATAAATCATCAAAAGACTCATCATTTTTCATCCTAATTTTCTCAAATTTAGTAGTCGACATCTACAATTTTGAGTTTTTAATAGTTTTGTTTCCCTTGTGTGTGATTTCTAAGATATCTCAGGCTTCTTTCGTAGTTCACAACCATTTAAACTCCTCGGGAAAAATAACCATAAAAATGAAATGGGCACCTCTATTATTCTAACTTTACTCATCTAAATCATTCTTAGACTAAGTGGAAACCCAGGTAGAGGTAACTATAACTATAATAGATGTAGAAGGGGTTGTCCAACCATTTTGTGTACTAACCCAAACTCGCTCATCCATCTACTTAAGAAAAGCTCTCAATCTAACATTTTCAGTATGCATAATTACTTCCATCAAAGTATGGAGAAATGGAAAGTGATTGACTCATCTAGACGAATAGGGTCAAGAATCACAATTAAGCTCTGATACCACTTGTTGGGAAATATTTAGACCCAAATATGTGAAATTAACATGCTGACAAGAAACAAGTCACTTAATAATTATTTCTAGATGATTAAGATTATTAATCCAATTAAACCTTGATTAAACAATTACATAAACATTCAGATCAAAAGCAATAAAGTAAATAACACCAGATATGATCTCAAAGAAAAACTACTTCTTAAAATCAAAATCTTTCAATCAAATTTGTCATTAAAATTCACTAGAAAAGTAAACTTACAATTAGCTCAGACACCACTAATCCTTAGCTGAATCTGGCCATCTAATTTGTAGATTACCAAAGAACTCCTTTGGTTGCGTGACTCGCACTTCCCAACATCTTTGGGCTACTTTTCCCTCCACGTGGATTACCAAGAACAAACTGTTCTAAGCGCTGCAACTTTAGGTGCCTCTTCTAAAACTTCAGAACACTAAAAGCTTATAGGTGAATGTATCATTTTTGGTGTTTGATCCAATGAGTTTTTGTGTTTTTATCTTTGGGTTGTATGTAGAGGATTATGGCTCAACCAATAAAAACATGTTTAGGATAAATTATAATGAATTGATTTTCGTGTTGAAATGTGTTAATAATCTTCAAAGGATATTCTTTAATATGAAATAATGATTCAACATATCTTTGGGATGGACTAGGCTTGGATATTTATAATTCGAAGAGTTTTAGGTTGAATAATATTGGAAAGCAGGTTGAAAATCGCGAACATAATTTTTTCAGATCATACGCTGCTCGAGCACTCAATGTGTGGCCAGCGAGCAATTTTGTGCCTTTTTTTTTTTTTTTTTCTCTTTGGTCCATATTTGATATTTTTGACTCCTCCTAGAACTATACTACCAACCAACAACTATTTTGACTTAAATTATAATTCAAATAACCATGATATTGGATACAGATAAAGCCAATTACAATTAGGACATTGCACTTTTTATATACAAAATTTAAACTATATGTTACCACTTCATTGATATATGATATAATTATATGAATAATACAAATATATAATATTATGAGTTAAAACATAAATATAATTATTGCAATGAAATTTTAATTAGGAATAGTTATTGTATGTATATGTTCTAACTAAAGAATTATATCTCAAACAAAACGTAAATTAATTACATAATTGAAAGCTAATGTTTTATAAATCATATTTTTTTAGACAACTTGACTCGAACCCCGTAATAGCATTGACTACGAAACCCACAGCAACACTATTCCAAAATCCAGAAAAGCTAAATTAGAGGTTTAGAAATTGAACCCCAAAATTGTGAACCAACAAACCGAGCAAGATCATTGCTTGAAGGATCCCTTGATTACACAATCCAAGACTCACACCCGAGTTGTAGAATGCCACAAAAATTACAATCCTTGATAAGTTCCAATTGTCAATGAAGAATGGAGAAGAAAGCACAATAGTCTCTCTATTAAAATTCTCTCAAATTAATGTATAAAGTGTCTAACCTCACAATGAAAAAAATAATAATCTATACTTATACTAGACTCAAAATCTCTAGAAAATCTAGTAAAATTCGTGTATAGCTTGTCCAAGATTACAATAATATGGAAAGAATAAAAATCTAAACAAATAAGGAAAATCCTGGAAAAAGGAAAGATTCACCCAATTTTTAATATGCGGCTGCATAGTATTTTTCTATGCAGTCGCATAGATGAAACTTGTGACACCCAATTCATCCATGCTTGGTTGTATGCGACCGTAGGTCTAATCAACTATGTGGTCGCATAGTTGGTCCCGACTACAACTTCTTCATCCACTTGTATCATGTTGATACACATCGATTCGGCTCTCGACCCGAACATGAAAGTTGCCTCGTTTTGCGTCTCGAACATCGTCCCAACAATGATTGCTTGAATTGATAACCCCATCGCTTATTTCACCCGCTTTGCTCTCGATCGCGTCATCGACCCACCTTCGATTATCAACGGGTCTCGTTCTACACTTGTTTTCGTCGGGCTTGATTCTTGGATCACATCATTCCATCCGCCTTCAAAAGGATTCGTTCTCGAATCTGAACCTGCATCAAAGAGAGAAAGATCAAATATATTAAAAGTTGCCGACACATTAAACTTACCTGGAAGATCTAGTTTGTAAGCATTATCATTATACTCACCTGGAAGATCTAGTTTGTAAGCATTGTCGTTGATCTTCTCGATAACTTGAAATGGACCATCTCCTCACGGTTGCAACTTAGATTTCCTTTGCTCCGAAAAACGCTCATTCCTGAAATGCACCCAAACCCGATCTCCTGGTTCGAATGTCACACGTTTTCTTCCTTTGTTTACTTGCGACCCAACAAGCTTGCTCTTGCTCTCAATTTGAAACTTTACCTTCTCATGAAGTGTTTTCACCTTTTTACCATCTAGACTACCTCATTCATTCACAAGTAATGGAATTAAATCTAGCGGTGTTAGTGGATTAAAACTATAAACAATTTCAAACGGAGTAAACGAAGTAGTAGAATGAGTAGCACGATTATAAGCAAATTCAATAAAAGGTAAACAATCTTTCCAATTTTTCAAGTTCTTGTTGATTACCGTACGTAGTAATTGAATCATTGTCCTATTGACTACTTCAGTTTGCCCATCAGTTTGTGGGTGACAAGTTGTAGAAAATATTAATTTTGTGCCTAACTTACCCTACAAAACTTTCCAAAAGTGACTTAAAAATTTAACGTCCCTATCTGACACTATACTTTTTGGAACCCCATGTAAACACACTACTTCCTTAAAGAACAAGTTAGCTATATGTGTGGCATCGTTAGTTTTGTGACATGGTATGAAGTGCGCCATCTTATTGAACCTATCTACCACCGCAAAAATTGAATCCTGTCCTTTCTTAGTCCTAGGTAAACCAAACAAAAAATCTATTGAAATATCAACCCTATATTCATTAGGTGTAGGTAAGGGTGTGTATAGTCATTGAGGTAAAACTCTAGACTTAGCACGTTTGCAAGTTATACATCGACTACAAACTCTTTCAACATCACTTTTCATCTTAGGCCAATAGAAATGCTCACCTAACATCTCTAAGGTCTTTTGTATCCCAAAGTCCCCTATAAGTCCACCACTATGAGCCTCTCTCACCAATAACTCTTGTATTGAACAGTTAGGCACACATAATCTATTTTCCTGAAATAAATAACCCTCGTGTTTAAAGAATTTATCAATAGCCCTTTTATCACAAGATTCATAAATTTCAGAAAAATCTATATCCTTTTCATACAATGCCTTAATGTGTTCAAAGCCAAGCAATTTAGAACCAAGAAAAGTTAGCAATGTAGACCTTTGAGATAATGCATCTGCCACTATATTTTCTTTACCTTACTTATACTTGATGACGTATATGTTTCAATGAACTCCATCCATTTGGCATGCCTCTTGTTCAACCTTCCTTGACCTCACAAATGCTTCAATGACTCATGATCAGTGTGGATAACAAATTCCTTTGGTCATAAATAGTGCTGCGAAGTCTCCAATGCCCGAACAAGGGAATACAACTCCTTATTAAATGTTGGATAATTCAATGCTACTCCACTCAACTTCTCACTAAAATAGGCTATCGATCTTTTGTCCTGCATTAAAACTGCTCCAATACCTATTTCTGATGTATCACACTCAATTTCGAAAGTTTTGTTAAAGTCAGATAACGCTAAAATAGGTGCCTTACATAATTTTTCCTTAATCATTCTAAATGCATGCTCCTGCTCATCGCCTCAATAAAACCCCACACTTTTCTTAATGACCTCTGTAAGTGGTGTAGTGATTGTGCTAAAGTTTTTTACAGTCTCCTATAAAAACTAGTCAATCCATGGAATCTCTTAACTTCAGTTATACTTTTAGGTATAGGTCAATCTTTAATAGCTTTAATTTTCTCATCGTCCACTTCAACCCCATTAGCACTAACTACAAATCCTAGAAATACCACTTTATCCATGCAAAATGTATGCTTTTTAAAATTAGCCTACAATTGTTCATTTTCTCAACACTACAAGCACACAACGAAGATGTCCCACATGCTCATCAAGATTTTTGCTATAGATTAAGATATCATCAAAATATACTACAACAAATTTTCCAATGAAAGCATGTAAAATATGGTTCGTTAAGCACGTAAAAGTGCTCGGTGCGTTTGTGAGTCCAAAAGATATAACTAACCATTCATACAAACCATACTTAGTTTTAAATGTAGTTTTCCACTCATCACCTTTCCTCATGAGAATTTGATGGTACCCACTCTTAAGGTTAATTTTGCTAAAAACACATGCACCATACAACTCATCTAACCTAGGGATGACGATATTTTACCATTATATTGTTGATGGCTCTGCAATCTACACACATTCGCCATGTTCCATCTTTCTTTGGCACCAACAACACTGGACCTACACACGGACTCAAGCTTTCCCGAACATAGGTTTTTCCCATCAACTCCTCCACTTGCCTTTCAAGCTCCTTAGTCTCCTCAGGATTACTCCGATAAGTTGGTTGATTCAGAATGACTGCTCCAGTTATGAAGTCAATTTCATGTTCAATTCCCCGAATGGGTGGCAATCCACTCGGTATGTCCTTCAGGAATACGTTTTGAAACTCCTGCAAAACAATTTTAGCTAAACTATGGAGGGGGTGTCAACTTCCTCAAAATTGAGGAGTGTTTCCTTGTTCAACAATAAAACATCTCTCTTCTCTTGATTATTGCCCTCCTCAACTCACTCTCTTTTGCAAAGAAATTCTCTCGTGATTTTTGTTTTCTCTCATGTGGCTCCTCTATCTTTTTTCTCTCTAACAGCCACTTCACAATTTTCTCACTTGTTTACCATCTCACAGTTTTCTCTCTATTTTTCTTTCTCATACATTTCTCTCCTTTTTTCTAACTCACTTACTCTCCTCTCTTCCTCATTCCTTAACTTGATTTGGTCATCATGGACCTGCACCGGTGTTAATGATACAAGAGTGATAGTTCTACAAGCCTTGAAGAAACTATAGTGATTTTTATACCCATCATGCATAGCTTTCCTATCATATTGCCATGGTCTCCCCAATAATATATACCTTGCTTGCATTAGTACTACATCGCACATTACCTTGTCTCGATAACTACCAATTGATATATTTATTAACACCCTTCGATTAACCCTAGCTTTTCTACTCTCATTTTTAACCATTACAATTTATGTGGCCTAGTATGCTTCAACAATGTTAAATTTAACTTCTCTACAAGTGCTACGCTAGCGACATTTGTGCAACTACCACTATCAATAATTATACTACATACCATATTGTTGATGTGACATCGAGTATGGAAGATATGTTCCCTTTGCAACTCCAAGTCATTCGCCTTGATGTGAGTAGTAAGAGCTCTCCTTGCACGGCTCCTTCAAAATTTTCTCCATCACTAGCCTCCTCCAATGCTAGATGTCATCATAATCGCCTTCACTTTTGCTCACCAACTCTCCATTATCCCGCAACACCATTGCCCTTTTATTTGGAAATTGCGAAGCAATGTGCCCCGACCCCAAGCACCTAAAGCACTTGATGTCTCAACACCTTGATGGTTATGATTCTGATTTTGATATTATTTTGCTAATGCTTTTACCTTTCCCTTTGGCCAATCATTCCTACCTTTAGATACATCCCTATCACCTTTATTATTATCCCACCTCAGCTTCCAAGATGAATTAGAACCCGAAGTACCTATTGGCTGCCTAGTTGTCCCATTTCTCTTCAATTGTCTCTCCACCTTCATGGCAACGTGCAACATATCCTCTAACTCCACGTAGTGCTGCAATTCAGCAATATTAGCAATCTCACTATTTAGCCCATTCAAGAGTCGAGCCATAGAAGCTTCTAGATCCTCCATCACATTCACCCTAATTATAAGTATCTCCATCTCCTTATGGTAATTCTCTACGCTCTTTAACTTTTGATACAAGCTTTGCAACCTTTGATGGATTTCCATATAATAGTGATTATGAACAAAGCGTTTCCTCATTAACGCCTTCAACTCATCCCAAGTGCTAATTGGTCTCCCTCCATGCCTTCGCTGTGAAATAACCACATGATTTTACCAAGATATTGCATAGTCAATGAATTTAAGACCTGATAATTTCACCTTCTTCTCTTCCGAAGAATTATGGCACTCAAAAATCAATTCAACCTTCCTTTCCCATTCTAAGTATGCCTCCGAGTCACTTCTCTCCTTAAATTGTGCTATCGTTATTTTAATATTTCCCAAATTACCATCTATTTCATGACCAACATTATGTGTGCCCCGTCTTTCTATCCTATCACCTTTATTTCTCGTTTGTCCTAAATCAATGTCATTAGCCTCATAATCATCCATGTCACTATTATACTCCTAACGCCTCACTCTCCTAGGCTCTCACCTACCTGGTCCTCTAGTATTCGACACATCAACTGGCTGCTCCTTACTAAGATTAACAATTGCCAGACCTATTTGTGCCATCCATGCTGCCTGCGTATCCACTTTTTCCTTTAAATCCCCAAGCATCCTTTCAAAACGTCGTATCATATCATCCGAAGAATTGTTAGGATTGCCATATCGGCTTGAATTTGAATCTTCTCTTTCTGACATCCTAAAATTAGAAATTTTCTGCCTCACCGGCTTTTACTCGAAAATCACACAAGTTTTGGCTTTTTCCCTCTATGAAACTCACCACTCAGTGCTTTCTTCCAATTGCTCCAAAGAATAATAGTGAACTTAAAGAATTTAAAAACCCCACAGAATTCTAAACCGAATGTAAATCAAATATTGAAAAATCAAGGACTCGAAGAATTTTTAATAGAATTAAGATACTCAAGTAGGTCGACACAATTGATAAAAAAAAAAAAAAAAAGGTAATGTGACTCAACTAATTTAGTGGAAACTAAAGACTAGCAGAAGTAATTGACTCAATTTGAAATTAACTCAAAAGTTGAAATAAAATATATTGGTAGCAATTGAACAAAATTACAATATAATATCCTTTTTTTCGGCTTTTTGTTTCATTTTTTTTTTGTCTTTTTCTCGAATTCTTTCTTTTCTTTTCTTTTTTTGACACAAAAACAATAACAAAAGATAAACTACCAACAAATTGAACAAAAGTGACCCAAGAATGAAGAACGAAGAAAGAAAATTAACAAAAACACAGAAAACTAAAAACTAGACTCAACGAAGAAAACAAAAGATATAACCTGTTAATTGGAGCCTGTGCTCTGATACCAATTGATGCGAATCCCGTAGCAGCAATGACTACGAACCCACAGCAAGATTGTTCCAAAACCAAGAAAAGTCAAATTAGAGATTTCTAGAAATTGAACCCTAAATTAGTGAACCAACAAACCCAACAAGATCGTTGCTTGAAGGACCCCTTGATTATACAATCCAAGACTTGCACCCCTAGTTGTAGAACGCTACAAGAATTACAATCCTTGATAAGTTCCAATTGTCAATGAAGAATGGAGAAGAAAGCACAATAGTCTCTCTATTAAAATTCTCTCAAATTAATGTATAAAGTGTATAACCTCACAATGAGAGAAAATAATCTATATTTGTACTAGACTCAAAATCCCTAGAAAATCTAGTAAAATTCGTGCATAGCTTGTCCAAGATTACAATAATATGGAAAGAATAAAAATCTAAACAAATAAGGAAAATCCCGAAAAAAGGAAAGATTCTCCCAATTTTTAATACTATGCGGCCACATAGTATATTTCTATGCAGTCGCATAGAAGAAACTTGTGACGCCCAATTCATCCCTGCCTGGTTGTGCGGTTGCATAGTTGGTCCCAGTTGCAACTTCTTCATCCACTTGTATCATGTTGATCCACATCGATTCCACTCTAGACCCGAATATGAAAGTTGCCTCATTTTGCATCCTGAATATTGTCTCATCAATGATTGCTTGAATTAATAACCCCATCGCTTGTTTCACCCGCTTTGCTCTCGATCGTGTCATCGGTCCGCCTTCAATTATCAACGGGTCTCGTTCCGCACTTGTCTTTGTCGGGCTTGACTCCTGGATCACATCACAACTTAAAGACAAATTAAATACCTAAATCATTTAGAAAGTTTGTTGTATATAAACTTCAAAAATGCTAGTAAAATCTTGAATTCATATGCTACTCCATTAACACAAACTTCTATGATTATATTTTTAGTTCATTCTTTAGGTTTGAAAGAATTCAGTTGAGACAAATAAAAGAATACATCGTAGTTATAAAATATCGGGCCAATCATTATTGGACCATACTTTTTTAATTGGACCATACTTTTTTAAATGTAATTTATCAAATTTTTAACTTCATGTATTCTTTCATTTCCTTAGCGTATTTATAGTTGTGTTTGTAATTAGTGTGTAATTTGAGATTCAATTAATATCATATTAATTTTACAATAAAAATCAGAATTTATATTTTTTTACACTACTATATTATTTATTTTCCAAACGAGAGTAATGAGATAGAATGTCTCTTCCATGTAAAAAATTTAACTTAGACGTTGGAGAGTTTGATGGAGACTAACAATTCTAAACAATGAAAAAAATGAGGTATAGAATAAATTGAGCCTGTATTTGACTCTCTTTATTTCAAAGTTGCTTACTTCTCATACTCATTTTCAACCATATATTTTCATAATAAAATATTTTACAAGTAAATCCAAAACATTTCAAAGTTTCTTCAAATTGAAGCTGATGAAACTTATCTTTTATCAATATAGATAATTTGGATTTGACTAATTGGATTTGATTAATATGTTTACTCTAAAACTAGAAGACAAGTAGTTGAGAACATTAACAGATATAGCATCCTGTTTGGGCTCCGTTATTACAAAAATACATTTTTCAAAACTCATTTTTAATTATTCATTTTTTCGTAAAATACTATTACTTGTAAATAATAAAAAAATTCTTATTTTTTAACCCCACATTCTCTAAATAATCACTATTTTAAAATACATTTTCTCCCAAAATCACATTAAAATAGATCCAAACAAGGGTTTAGTTTCATAAAACTCTTTTGAACGATTAAAATTGCACTGAGATGTGGTAGCCAATTTCTAAAATTCGCCTTAGCCTCCCAAAATCTCAGTTATGACCTTTCGGAAGAAGAAACATTCTCGAGCTTGATAAAAAATCAATAAAGAGGTCTATTCAAATATTTATCCAAACTATCTCACTTGCACCTCGAAAACATCAGTTCTACACTTTTGAGGAAGTATCATGATTGGAAAACTTTGTTGACTGAATAAATTATAAATGGTTGATCCTACTTCAATGATATTAATCTTACAATTATATATGCTCTTTTTTGCGACATGTTACATAGCGACATCATATTGAACAGTTTTAAAAAAACATACACTTTCCCACCAACAATTTTTTGAAAATAATGGAGTGTCAACAACAATGTCAAGCTTTGAGTGTACATTTGGCATTGTACAAACTATAAAGTGTTTCCTTCTGAAATTAGCTGTAGCGATGGGATGGTTAATGTTAGTATGCATCATAGAGTTCAAGCATATCACACGTGGTTCCTTCACTTTTTGCACGTGGTTACAAGTAAAAGTTTGGATTACCTTCGTAAATGTCGACATGTTTTTTTTTTTTTAAAAGTAAATTTTTAAGTACTTATCTGCTTGTACTGCCTAAAAATGAAACGATCATTTTTTATGTGGAGGAAGCGAGTTGTATATATTCTTTCACACGAGAGCGTATTCATTAGGACTAGGCCTCACATTATTTGATGATATTTTAGTTTCCTTTAGTATACTAACGTAACATACACGCATAGACATTTATACAACATATTTAATACACATATTTTCTGCCCTTTAATATTCCCAGAATGCATAATATTAATTTAACATCAAAACATGGTAAACAGTTTTGCCTCTTTAAGATTATACGCATCTACATATAAATCACACACATTATTTTAGCTTATTGAGAAGTAATATGATTTTTGCATAAATAAATAAAATGGGAGAGTAAGAATTAAAGAAAAGCTGGCCTTTTGCAGAGTCGCGCTTAAGTAAGAATTAGAGAAAAGCTAGCTTTTTGCAGAGTTACTTTGAAGACGTTTTAAAGTCGCGTTGCCTCTCCGTTGCAATGAGTAGTATTGGAACTATATAACTTTAATATGAGGATTAGACTCCTCTTTCTATGTGCACAATCATATGAGAGATTGAAAAATCCTTCTTATGTCCAAAATACAAATATAAAATACATACAACCATATCATATAGGATATTTCAATAGATGTGTTCTTCAATTTCTTCAACCCTTTTTATATGAATAATGCTATTCATAGCATATGACTTCAGTACTCATCCTATCTGACAAGTTGACATATAAGGATAACTAGTGTAATCATTTACTATGAACAACATTGCTTTTTTATTTAAACAATTTAACTTGTATAACAGCCACCTCATTAATATATGAGGTAATTATATGAATAATTCAAATATATAATATCATGGGTTAAAACATAAATATAATTATAGGAAATAAATTATATATATGTTATAGCTAAAGAATTATATCTCAAATTAAACATAAATTAATTAAATAACTGAAGGCTTAAAGCTTTATAAATCATATTTGTTCTGACAACTTAAAGACAAATTAAAAACATGAAGTATTTAGAAAGTTTGTTGTACATAAACTTCTAAAACGCTAGTAAAATATTGAATTCATATACAACTCAACGAAAATAAACTTCTGCGATTATATTTTTTTATTCGTTCTTTTGGTTTGAAAGAATTTAGTTGAGACATAAATAGAAAAAATGGATCATAGATATAAAATATCGGGTCACTAGTTTAAATATTGATGGTTCAACCACCAGGTCATTATTGGACTAGTAACGTGCTCATGAATAGTGTTTGTTTAATTCTTTCCGAGACATGCTATTTGTACAAACTAGATTGACAAAATTGATTTACAAAATATGAGTTGGCATATTCAGGTTAATCATTTTAAAAACAGATTTTGATATAAATTGAAATCAATGACTAACACTTAGTTTGTAAACAAACTTTGTAAACAAAGTTTGTATAATTAGATTAATTCTTTCTGTTAATTGACAAAAAATGGAAGAAATTTCTATCAGTTTTCACGCAATTTTACTGTTTTGCAATGTAGCTCATGATTTTGCTACAAGTGCACCGGGATTTACAAGTGCTACAAAAAAAAATGTATATTGATACTACACTGCATTTCTATTAAAAGCCATCTCGCGAATGTTCATTATGACTACATAACTTTTCATATTAACACGTACCCAATAATTGACTCAAGCACATGCTTTCTACATTTATTAGAACCCATCTCCCCAGTTTACTATATCAATCTTCATAGCTTTTGATATTGACATGTGCTCTATAATTGACTAATCGAATAATGAATAGTCTTTTTAGTTGCATTATAACCAAAAGCCAAAATGCAAATCATTGCACATAACGGGTGTATATGATTAAAAGGTGGGGATTATTCAGCCCTCATATGAGAGTAATTTTTTGAAAATCACATTTCTTTATACACGTTTTCAAAAAAAAAAATCATTTTCACGTTTTCGTATAATTTTTTCTTACCTTTTAATTACATGTTCTAAAAAAAAAATAATAAAAAAATTTCTTCTTTCAAAATCCTCTTGTACACAAGGACTAAGTTATGCTTGTACACACGCAAAGATCTCATTCGTAACTTGTAATGTTCTTAAAATTGACATTGACTGTGTACCGAAAAAGACAGATCAGTATTGAAAGATTCAACGAATCCGGATCAAACCAAAAGAGTAATTAATTAAATATTTTATAAAACAATTAATTGTCATCAATTTAAATTTTAAATTTTATCAGAAAATAATAAAAAATTATACCAGTGAATACTACTAAAATTTGACGAAGTCCAATAGTATTCAGAATAATTATTTTCGTTGAAAAATTCATATACATATTTCCATTCACCAACTCGATTGGATATTGTGAGTGTCCTTCATCACATACACAAACGATAATCTCTAATAAGATGAATATCATTATTCTCACTTTTCTCATAGAATTTTTTTATCCAATAAATATCTCCCACATTTCTCTGTCTTCCCTCATATATTACTCTAATAAAGATTTCAATATTTATTAACTTGACAATGTGATTTTATAATCACTTTATTTTTAACATACATTAATATATAGACAAAGTCAGAGTTAGACTATCACTTTTGAAAATTTGACTAATATGTACAAAAATTCAAAAATTTTCACATAAAAATTAGTTGGGCTCGGCGCGTTGTAGCTGTTGAAATTGTTGTTCAAAAATCAATAAGAGTGTGTGGAACTAAAAGTAGAATTTGAATGCCAAAATATTAGCTTGTACGACTGTATAGGCCATGAAGGCGTGCAGGAACTAAAAGTAGAATTTGAAGGCCAAAATATTGGCTTATGCAACCGCATAGGCCATGGAGGCGTGTGGCCATATGATGACTTGCAAAGCACTGCCATTAAACTAACTTGCGTCGCATAGGTTTGTTCTATGTGACTACATAGAGTAAAAAATATAGTCGTTGGCCATTTTTCAAACTGAAATCTGATTTTTTTTGGACGGGAAAATGCCATTCTTCATCATGTTTTGGCATCATTTTGTGTAATATTGATTAAAGCCTATAAATAGATGACTAATGGTCAATATAAAATACATAAAAATTGCTTGATAAATCCTACAAACCATTGCCAAGAGTCCCTTACACCAAATTCATTTCGAGAGGGAGCAAGTATCGTTTCAGGACAATAATTACATGTTTAAGCCTTCATTTTCATTTTCATCTTCTTATTATTTATTTTTTGTTTCATCTCCATCCTCTTTGTGTGAAAACAATTTTTCAACATTCTCAAATGATATCCTACAATGGAAAAACGAAACTACAATGGCGACGATCAAATTGATGAATCAAGACCTTGTCCGTTTAGACTGATCCGATGGAACAAATTTCACAAGATGACAAGATAAGTTGAAGTTTCATCTCACGGCATTGAAGATACTCTACATCCTGGGTTTGGAATTGGCACCACTACCAAAACCAACAAATAGAGAAACCAATTTGTAAGAGCCAAAAGGGAAAACGTCAAAAAGATGAACTTATATGCCGCAACCATATTCTTAATGCTCTATCCAACAGATTATACAATCTCTATACAAATACGTCATCAGCAAAAGAAATATGGTTAGCTTCAAAAAACAAGTACAAAGTCGAAGAAGAAGGTACTAAGAAATTTCTAATTTCAAGGTATTTTGATTTTAAATTCCTTGATAACATTCCCCTTCTTCCCCAAATACATGAATTACAAGTTCTTGTCAACAAGTTGAAGGCAGTGAAAATTGAATACCAGAATCTTTCTAAGTGGAAGTAATCATTGTGAAACTCCCTGGGACTTGGAAAGGATATCAGAAGAAAATCATTCATAGCTTCGAAGATTACTCTTTAAAACAATTGTAGAAACATCTTCAAATTGAGAAAGAGTGAAGGGCAAGAGATAAGAATGATAATTTTTATGAAGTCCTTCTAAAGGCTAATATCATGGAGAAGACCGAACCTTCAAACAAATCCAACAAAAGAAAACCTTCAAAAAACTTTAATAAGTTTAAGAAGAAGTCCAATGATGGTTGTTTAGTATGTGGGAAACCATCACAGAAGATAACATTGTGGTTATATTGAGTGAGATCAATGCTATCAAGGGAAAGGTTCCCAATTGGTGGTATAATACATGTGCAACTGTATATGTATCATATGATAAGTCTTTATTCAAAACCTATCATGAAGTGGATGGAGATCAAGAGACTCAAATAGGTAACGAAGTCCATTCCAAAGTGATTGGAAAAGAAAATGTAGAGATCATTTTCACTTCTGGAAAGAATATTACCTTAACAAATATGCGACATATTTTTGATATGAATAGAAACTTATTTAGCGGTAATCTCTCAAGAAAATTGGGCATAAAAAGTGTTTATGAATCCGGTAAACTTGTACTATCCCTAAATGAGAAACTTGATGGAAAATGCTATTCTTATGAAGGAATTGTCAAGTTTTGTGCAGTTGACAAGTTGATTAATAATAAAGTTGAGTTTGCTTATTTGATCAATTCATTTGCTTTATAGCATGCTAGATTATGTCACATAGGTAAGAGTACCATGAAAAGAATTTTAAAATGTGACTTAATCTCATATGATGAAAAGGATATATATATATATATCCTCCAAAATCTGACTTTGCCCTTAGTTGTCTATATTATTTGACTTGAACTCAATTACGAATGCTTCAACTTCTTCATTGTCCTTAATGGCAAAATCAACTTTAGAGCAGACGTTGGAGGCATGAGATTTCATGATAGTTCCAACTTCATTGATATCACTCCTTCGATTTGCTCCATTAGGATAAACTTATTGTTCCTCACATGCTTTTCTTTTTTAGTTGTTGTTTATTTGGGTTGGATAACTTGTGTATTATCCAAAATCTTGGGCAATTTTCAAGGGCATCCTCAAAGGAGAATTCTTCCCCTCTTGATGAGGATTAACGAAATTACCATTATTTTGATTTTTTTGACCACCTAGAATTTTGAGTGCTATTTTCATTTCCGAATTGTATATTTACGAGTATAGATTGTATTATAGTTGTAGAGCATTTTGTAATAATGATTAGCCCCAAAATTTCAAAACCTGAATTTATTTGGGTCACGTTCCCACTCATTATTCTGAAGCGCAATAGAGGCGATTCTCATAATTTTCGAAAATAGTAACTAATGCTTGCTAATGGTCATTAGGAGAAACAATTCCACGTCATCAACTATGGAAAGTGCATATCCCCTAATATTAAATTGTCGCATGGCGAGTAAATCTCCCACAAACATATCACCTTCATCAAATTTTGCATGCGGATCATATCACGCCACGGCAAAGACATCTCCCATAAGTATATCATATTGCATCATCAATGTTCCGATTTCTTATCTTATATTGTTAATGGTGTCTAGATTCTTTCCATTCCCTGATTGACATTGAAATTAAGAAATTTAAATATATTAGCTAAATATAAAAATAAAAAAAAAATAAAAAAGAAAAAGACATCAAAAAATCAAAAGAAGCTAGAAATAATTTAAATCAATATTAAAAAAAGTCCCAATAACGACATCAAGAACTTATTGTGGTGTAATTGCAAGTACAGGATGTCAATTAACATGTAATAAAATGGATCTAAGATTGTCAACTATTATTCCCACAATAATTATCTATATAACTATTGGTTTAACTATTTCTAATTATGAGTAAAAACAATTAAAAGTGTAAAAGTGATTTTAAATATGATACTAAATATGATAACTCTACCAAAATAATTTAAAATGCACAAAAAATAGAAATTTTAGGGTTTTGGCAGATGTATGAAAATTGTTATGGTACATGATTTCACCATAGCTATCCTCTTAATCTCAATCAACAAATTTTTACAGCAATAAATTATCCATATTCAGTCAAACTCTTATATATCAATTAATTTACCTCACTCGAATTCAAACTAATTCGACTCAATTATGTCAATTCACTATATCTCTACGTGAATCACAAAAACCATTTAATCGTTAAATAATTCAATTAAGGACGGTAGAATTAGTAAAAGTATATTTCTACCTTCTACCAAAATTTCAATTTTTACAATATGCTCTAAATTAACAGCTCATCTCATCACAAATCAATGACATAGTTACCAATTATTTCAAAATATGAAAAAATACAACAAAAGAAATACCACAACATTAATTGAAGATCAAAACACAATAATTTAAAATAAGATTCAAAACTAGGTTAAAATCATTCAGTTCTACTTTTGGTTTAATTACAAATCATGGTGGAAGAAAAATATAAAAGAGTTTTCAAAGTATATCACCGAGTCAAAAGGAAAAATGAGAAAAAATTATCTTTGCCAAGAATTCACACTATTCTTGTACAAATCTTGAAACCCTAACTTTCTTCCTTTTCTCACTTGTATTTCTCCTCTTTTTCTTATTTGTGTGATGGGAATAACCCGTGCATACTTTCCTTGTTTTGGCCTAGAACAGGTCCTTATATAGTACTAGATTAGCCCCATAATTCGTGCCATCGGAAGACATAAAATACCCCCAAAATTTAAATAAAAAATATTGAATTTCCTAGTCTATTCAGAATCAAGAATCTGTTTGCTTCATGCGGCCTGGACCGTAGCAAATTGACCTTCATATCAACAACGATCTAACTACGGTTTGCTTCTAGCAGTTGATCCCAACAATCAGGGATTCTACCTGAACTTATATTGAATTGTGACCTCGAAACTTACTTCTTTTTTCCAATTGCATTCTTAATGCTTCTTATTAATCCCATGCATTCCGGTTAGCCTTCGATGCCCTAAATCCTAAATGCTATACCAACTTAAATTAAGCTCAAAATTCTTGTTTTTTTTCCAAATCCCTCCAAGACCTGGTTTTACCTACAATAACAATATTTACTCTAAATTAGGTAGATTTTCTCTCAATTTACATATATTTATCAAGTTTAAAAACACGGAAAAGCATGTAAAACACATGTATCACAAGACATATGATTTATTCTTAGAATTAAGAATATAATTTAAACAACTAAAATATTATGATAGAAGTATACTAACGTAATACACAGGCATATATAGTTACAAAATATATTTAATTCACATTGTCTTCCCTTAGAATCACAACATGTTAAATGACTTTGCCTCTTGAAGATTATACACCTATATCTACGTACAAATAAGGCAAACGATTAGCCTATTGAGAAATTATATGATTTGTGCATAAATTTCATAATTTCGATAACATCCTGAGTAGTGTAAATAAATAAAATAGGAAAGTAAGAGTTAGAGAAATGCCAACCTTTAGGAGAATCACATCGAAGATATTATCTTAAAATTGTACGGCCTTCCCTTTGTGTGGGTATTATTGGCACAATATGATGCTAGGATTAAATCCTTAAAACTTGCAGTTGGTTCTCTTTCTATAGTGTTGGGATTTTAACTGTTCTTTTGTTTGCTTGTATGAAATATGGCCAATCATTCATAGAAAATTAGTAAAGAACCCAAGAACTTTTTCACCCGGTTCGGTCAAAATGCCTAATCTGGGGGGTTATAACCCTCCAAGAGACAGTGACAACTATGAGACCACACTCAGACACCGGATTTGATCATCGATCCAAAGGATCTCACACAAATCAACCCTCAATCACCAAGAATGTAAGAAACTCAAACTACCGGACCAAACCCGACACCAAAGGCCAAACAACTGGCCAAAGTTACTGTAGCAAGAAGAGTTTTATAGGATACTTCTAAAATTACAATAATCTCATGAAAAACCATAAGAATCAGAACCAAAAAAGGGATGAAGAAGAAAATCTCTCGAAGAGCTAGAGAGAGAAAACACGAGGCCAAAAGTCTCCTTTTCCACCAATTGAAAACGTTCCAAATCAGAGACCCATCAAATACCATAGTAAGTGCATTAGAATTATTCTCAACCGTTGATCCATAATAAATGGCCAGGATGAGAGTTAAAGAAACACAACTCGCGTGAAGCTCCATGGGCCAATTGGGGGTTGCCACTTGGGCCATCCACGTCCAAAAGACCGTTTTACCCTTACTAAAGTTGTAGATTTGAGAAACACGATTTTATAATCTTCACCTTGGTTCGCAAACCACCTACTATCTCAAGTATGCTAAATTTTACACATAAAACAGACTTAGCCCTATATCATTGCCCAAGGTACTTGCAAGAGAAATTAACCTATGTCAATATGGAGAATAGACAAATATGATCTAAACTTATTAACAGATAAAATTTTTGTACCCATATCAGATGGGTTTTCATTAATGTGAATTTTCTTAAGATTCACATCACCAGAAGATATCTTCTCTCTTATGAAGTGATACTTCACCTCAATATGTTTAGACCTCTCATGATACATAGGGTTCTTACTCAATAGTAAAGCACTCTAGCTGTCAGTAAGAATAGTTGAAGTTTCTTGCAAAAAATTTAACTCTCTTAAAATTCCTTTCAGCAACAAACACTTTTTCATAGATTCAGTGATGGCTATATATTCTAACTCAGTACTAGATAGAGTGACAATTGGTTGTAATTGAGATTTCCAGGTAGTACAATTTCTCCCCAATGTAAAGAAAAAGGCAGAAGTAGACTTTTCCTGGGCTTTATAGCCAGCAAAATCAAAGTCTACATATCCAACAAGAGTTAAATTCTCATATCTCTTTTCAAATGTCAAGCCAATGGTTAATGTTCCAGAAATGTATCTTAGTAACCATTTAAAGCCTGCCCAATGGGGTTTACCCAGATTTGACATAAATCTACTTAAGAAACTAATAGCATACGCGAAACCAGGGCTTATTATAATCATTGAAAACATGACAGACCTTATGGCATTAGCACATATAATGTTTCTCATCTCTCTCATCTCATTCTCAATTTTTGGTGATTGGGCAGTAAAGAAGTTCATATGGGCAGCTAGAGGTACATTTTCAGCTTGGCTTCTTTCATACCAAACTTGGTTATAACCTTATTTAGATACGAATCTTGAGATATTGTCAATTTATTCATAAGTCTATCTCTCTTTATAACCATCCCTAAGATTTTCTTGGCATTGCTTAAGTCTTTCATCTCACACTCATATTCTAAGAGGTTCTTTAGTCTTACAATTTCAGCTATACTAGAACCTACTAGAAGCATATCATCTATTTAAAGAAGAAGGTATACTTCACTTCCAATCTTAGCATTGTTAAAATATAGACAATGATCATACTCACTCCTCTTGAACCCAATTTTTAGCCCATATGTGTCTAACCTTATATACCATTGCCTTGGGCTTTGTTTGAGCCCATATAAGGATTTTTGTAACTTACACACAAAATTCTGTTTTTCCTTCACCTCAAAACCTTGAGGTTGATACATATAATATCCTATTCCAACTCACCACGTAAGAATGCAGTCTTGACATCTAATTGTTCAAGTTCCCAATTGAATTGAACAACAAGTCCAAGAATCATTCTTATAGTTTTATTTTTATGATAGGTGAGAATATTTCATTATAATCCACTCATTCTTTCTGAGTAAAGCCCTTGGCAACCAGCCTGCTTTACACCTAATAGGGTTAGATGAGTTATTACCTTCCTTCAACTTGTAAATTCACTTACACTGAACAATTCTATGATTATTAGGCCTTCTTACCAACTTCTAAGTTTATTTTCAGTTAAGGATTTCATTTCTTCCCTCATAGCAGCTTTCCAGTTTGCAGCATTAGGACAATTCATAGCTTCGCTAAAGGTAGAGAACTTTGAATTTTCTAATGCCTTACCAGAATTTAAGGCAAGTTCAATTAGATTATTAATTTGATATCTGGGGTTGGGTTTCACTTGCCTCCTTTCCCTATCCCTAACAAGTTGGTAGTCCTGATAAGTAGGTTCTGTATTGAGATTATTAGGAGTGGTTTTAATCTCAAGTTCAATTTCCATGTTAGGGGGACTCACTTTACCTTCATCAGACTCTCCAACCCTCTCTGAAGTTTCCTGTACAGCAGGTTCATTATCCTCAGGTGATGAGTTAATGAACTTGGACAACTTAACTTCACTAGTAGGAATGTCTCTTTTATTTGGGTCAACATGTTTTTCAGTTTTATTCTTTAAACATGGCATTTCAGATTCATTAAACACAACATTCCTACTGTTGATTATTTGTATACCTTTGCCATCTAAGACCAACATCCTATAGCCCTTTACCCCTTTAGGATATCCTAGCAGAACACATTTGGTTGCCCTAGGATCCAATTTTCCTTCCGTTTGATGTGCATATGCTGTACATCCAAACACTCTAATGTGGGATAGGTCAGGTCGTTTTCTAGTCCACTTGGGGTGTTTTAAAGGCAATGGAGCTACTAGGGGACCTATTTATAAGGTATGCAGCAGTACAAACAGCCTCAACCTAGAACCCTTTTGCTAGTCCTTAGCTAATAAGAAGACATCTAACTTTATTCATAAGTGTTCTGTTCATTTTTTTAGCAACCCCATTTTGCTGGGATTCTAACAGTCCTATGTTTGACTCTCCCTTTTTGTTTACAAAAGTTCTCAAATTCAGAATTATAGAGCTCCAATCCATTGTCAGTCCTTAATGTTTTTAGTTTCTTATTCAACTGAGTTTTTGTCATTTTAAGCCAGGTTCTGAATTTTTAGAAAGTTTTAGATTTGGCCCTTAGAGGGTAATCCCAAACTTTCCTAGAATAGTAATCAATTATAGACAGGAAGTATCTATTCCCTCCAAAGGTGGGGTGACTTTCAGGTTCCCACGGGTCAGAATGTACATAATCTAAAGGTCTATTAGGAGTATGAGACCCTACATTAAAACTCACCTTATGTGATTTTTCTAATACACAAGTCTCACAAAATTGAAGGGGCTCTATTATATCTTTCCCAAGTAAATTTTGATTACTTTGATATTTCAGGCCCTTATTCCCAATATGTCCCAATTTGTTATGCCAAAGTTCAGACTCCTTCTCAGTTATAGCCAAAGAACTATTATCTTAAGTAGTTATGATTTCTCCAGCAAGATAATACAATTCATTCTTCTTGAGTCCTTTCAACACAATAAGTAATCCCTTCATCACTTTTAGTATATTATTATCAGATTTAAATATGTACCCTTCATCTTCAAGGATCCTAAGATAAGGTTTCTCTTTAAGTTGGGGACATGCCTAACATTTTTGATTTGTCTCACAATGCTATCATGCATTTTGATAGCAATGTTACCAATTTCCTATACAGTTTGTGAGTTATTATCTCCTATGTACACTTTCCTAGGTTCAATTGGTTTGTAATTATAAAACTAAGATTTGTTAGGACTCATGTGAAATGTGCATCCTAAGTCTAAGATCCATTCCTTGTCACTATCATCGCTAGACACAGTCATTACAAGAAGACTATCTAAATCATGGCTAACAACAGCATTGTTCAAGTCAACAGTACTTTGGTCTTTATATTTCTTCTTGAATTCAAAGCAGTCTCTTTTAAAGTGTCCAAGTTTTCCACAGTGATAACACTTTTTATTACGCTTATCCCTAGATTAGGATCTACCCCTTGATTTTGATTTAAAATTTCTGTTCTGGATATTATTTTCTTTCTTTTCCATTCTCCCTCTCACAAACGTGCTCTCTTCTCCTGTGTGAGATTTAGTTTCTTTCTTTGACCTCTAGTTCTCTAGCTCTTAAGGCATTCATAACTATACTTGAGTATTTTTATGGCATTTCTTATATCCCTATAAGATTCAGTAATGAGTTAAGTAGTATAACTGCAACGTCTTCATCATCAAATTTCTTATATTTTGGAATCTTCAACTTGTCTCACAATATTATCAAATAAATGCAAGATAATTGAACTATAAGCAATGTTATTCATTTCTTGAATTTCATCAGGTTTAGCCTTTAATTCAACAGAAAAAGTTTCAGGATCATCCAGGGCCTTAGCGACCCTTTGTTGCACTAACATAGCCATCATTTTCTGCTTCTATATCGAGTAATCCTCCTTTCCATCGAATTGAGACAACTCGACCTTTGAACCCATTACAGATTCTGTAAAAGGGTGATGATTACTAGTGGACATAAGTGATTCTTAATGGTTGATCACTTAAGTGCAGAAAAGGTTTTGAAAAACTTTTGCAACAATTAAAAGGTAAACAAACTCAAGAATGACAATATAGTATTAACAGGAGTATGTAAGCTATCACAGTATAGTCAACCAGTAACAAATCTCAAGATCAAACAGTATATTGAGATTACCAACTTAAAGCATGCCTCAAGACCATCATATATAGATATCATATACAAGACTGAAATTATTCTTAAAAATTTACTAACTAGTATCCCCCAATATTTAAGAACAACAAATGCATGCTTTTCAGTTAATATGAGTAATAATAGAGTTGGAACGGTCTCACCCACTACAAGGTTGACACATTAAAACACATACTCAATCCACCTTTCAATCCCAAGAATCTAGGATCTCCGGTTAGGGCTTTCAGCCACTGTACCAAAAACAATAGTCAATAATGATTTTTCAGAAAAATATTCAATAAGAAATATCAGTTAACGTGGATTAAAGAAATGATCCTCTTGGAGAAAAACAGTGGCTCGAAGTCCCAAAAGCCCTAAAGCTCTGATACTAGATTTGTTGGGAATTTAACCGTTCTTTTGTGTGCTCTTGTGAAATATAGCCAATCATTCACAGGAAAAAGTAAAGAACGCAATAACTTGTTCACCCGGTTCGACCAAAATGCCTAATCTGGGGGCTCAAACCACGGACCAAACCCGACACACCAAAGGCCAAACAACTAGCCAAAGTTACTATAGTAAGAAGAGTTTCATATGATACTTCTAAAATTACAATAATCTCATGAAAAACCACAAGAATCAGAACCAAAAAAAGGGTTGAAGAAGAAAATCTCACGAAAAGCCAGAGAGAGAAAACACAGGAGCCCAAAAGTCTCTTTTTTCCACCGACTGAAAACGTTCCAAATCAGAGACCCATCAAATACCATAGTAAGTGCATCAGAATTATTCTCAACCGTTGATCCATAATAAATGGCCAGGATGAGAGTTAAAGAAACACAACTCGCGTGAAGCTCTATGGGCCAATTGGGGGTTGCCACTTGGGCCATCCATGTCCAAAAGACCGTTTTGCCCTTACTAAAGTTGTAGATTTGAGAAATATGATTATACATATAGGTACACTCATATGGAAAGATTGAACAACCCTTCTCCTTGTGTATAGAATACAAATATAAGATATATTTAAAAATATATATGTATAGGTTATCTGAATGGATGTGTTCTTCAATTTCTTCAACCCTTTTTATAATATACGCAATTTAGATAATTTATTAGCCACCTCATTGATAAATGATATAATTATATAAATAATACAAATAATAATACTATGTGTTTAAACATAAATGTAATTACAAGAATTAAATTTTAATTAAAAATAATAATCGCGTGTGTGCGCGCATATAATTATATAAATAATACAAATAATAATATTATGAGTCAAAACATAAATGTAATTACAAGAATTAAATTTTAATTAAAAATAATAATCGCGTGTGTGCGCGCATATAATTATATAAATAATACAAATAATAATATTATGAGTCAAAACATAAATGTAATTACAAGAATTAAATTTTAATTAAGAATAATAATCGTGTGTGTGTGTATATTTTAAAATATTAATCAAATAAAATAATTGGAGGCTTAAATGTGTCTATGAACGTAAATGTGTACATGATATCTTTTCATAACCAAATTGGAAATAATCCATCGACCGTCCTTCAAATAGGGATGGCAAAAAGTCAAATTTGATACCCACAGGCCTTGTCCCGGACTGAGCGGGAATTATCCGCTTATTCGGATAATCAAGTCGAGTACGGGTTACGGGGGTCCCGCACCACCCGTTTAATTTTAATTTTTTTTTTAAGAATTCAATATTTTAAATGAAAAAAACTCCACAAAATTTCATTAATTCCATTAGAAAATGGCAACAAATATTATCTAAAGAATGTGATAAACAATAAAAACCTTGGTTAACTAAATATATTTGAATAATTTAACTTTTAAAAATAAATAAATTAATTAAAAGATAGCCACACCACCTTGCCCTGCGCGCCTTTAACCCGTAACACCGTCCTGTTGCCAACCATACATTGAAATGGAAGATATGGCGTACATGATTCTATCAAATTTTCACTTTTTGAGGCATTCGAGTATCATTTTTATTTGGAGAAAAAAAAGGGGAAAAAATGGAAAGGAAATCTTTTTTCAGTTTCCAAAACACAGGTTCAGATGATATGTGAACTCGGAATAAAGCTTCATAATCAATGCCATTTATGTACAACAAGCAAATATACTTTCATTACAAAACTGCTATTTTTAGAGTCTTCAATCCGAATAAAATGATTTCTGTGGATAGGATTGCATGATCGTGACACAAGACATTGATTGAAGAGAGCGTTATACTTTCATTACAAAACAAAATGTTCATAAACACGTCATTCCAATAATGGAATAGGAGGATAGCAAATAATTTGATACACCTTTGACCTTTTGAACAAATTCATTTCACTTGTGGTGATGGTTGAATGAAAATGACTAGTAGATGTTAATCAACTGAGTCTGTGTCGGACACTTACGTCCATTGTAAATTTAATAAACAAATCAATTGTGCACTTCTGACGTGACTAAAGGAAACATTGATGTTAGGAAATTGCTGTTTGTACAGCCCGAGCTTCATAGCTCGGGCTACAGCCCCCTCACAAGTGGGGGGGACTCGCAAATTTTTTATTGTGCATGAACCCTCTAAAGTGTGAGAGAGTTGTAAATGATGTTGTGCACCGTACTGTGTGCACAGAATAGGAAATTGATGCTGCAAACTTCTTATGGAATATGGTGCACGGAGGACTTCTCATCTGAAATTTCCTAGTATTTTTTTTTTAAATTAATCAAATTGAAAACGTGATTCTGTGCTAACTTTATATTTAAACATAAATTACGTTAATAAAGAGACGGAGTCAGAGTGAGACTCATATTTTTCTAAAGTGGAAAAATATTATGGAAAAAATTCCAAAATTTCCACATAGAAACGTAATTTTCGAAATTGGACAATCCGCAGTGCCGTGCACTTAAATATCTCAATAATTTAGAAGATATTTTGTCTCTTTGTCTTTAATTTAATGGTTGTTGCTGCAAATATTGCCACGACAAGAAACCGAATGGTTGAAATTAGAATTAAAATTATATTTATCAGAAACTAAGGTCTCATTTTTAGAACATTGTTTATAATGTAATAATATTGTAATGGTTGATGACTAGGTTTCAATACCAGTTGTATATATACATCTATGACTTTTATTTGTCACGAAGTATGAACAATTTGTACGTTGCATAAATGCATTCCTCAAAAATATCATTTTTCACTCCAAATTCTCAAACAAACACTTGAAATGCCTCGAAAGATAGTGACTCGTTTAAATAGACAAATCTTGAATTTTGTGTTATCGTTTGAATTGCCTTCTCCGGTGAACGTTTTTAAAGTTAATCAGATTATAGTCTTATCCGAGTTGCATTCTTTAAAAAAAAAATGCATTCTTAAACAATGATTTGATATCATTTCTACCACATATTCTTCAACAAAATAATATTACACACAAATTCAAAACTTTCCTTCATTTTTTAATCACACATTTTCCATCAATCTACTATCTCAAAATACATTATTTCAAAACAAAGTCACTCAAACACGCACTATATGTGAACTCAGAGTAAAGCCTTGTGATCAACCTTGGCATGTACATCAAGCAAATATACTTTCATTACAAAACCGCTAAGTTTATGGCATCTTTCGTCCGAACAAAATGATTTCTGCACGTGTTCATAAACACGTCATTCCATTAATGGAATAGAATAGCAAATAATTCATTTGACTTGTCGTGATGGTTGGATGAAAATGACTAGGAATCAACTGTGTGGGACAATTTTGAAGTACGTCCATTGTAAATTTAATGGACTGAAAGAAACAGTGATGTTAACAAATCATGTAACAATTATGCTATATAAACATAATTATTGATATAATGTCACATGTTAGCTTATCAATGAATTATTTAAAACACAACCAACTTTTTTAACCAATCACATCTTGTCGACACCTATTATGCCAACCATTATATCATCTACTTTTTGGCAAAGTAGCATTATTCATTATTGATGGATAATTGCCTCAAAAGTCAAAAACTAAAGGACTTCTATAGCAAATAATAAAATGTAGTTATTGTATGGAAAACTTCTAATTAAAGTTGAGAGCAATATCCTTATAGAACTTGGTCTCCAGTTTACAACCGATTTTTGAGTATTTCACATGAAGGAATCCTTGTTGAGTTAAAAAGAGTCTTGTTTTAGTTTAAATCAAACTCTTCTACTTGATTATTTATTCTATAAATAGTGGATGTAATTCATTATTTTAGGTATGGCTTGAGAGTTATCTGAGAGAAAAATATTATGAGCTTAGCATCTTGAGAGTTTTCGTACAAATGGTAGAAAAGTGGGTGTGATAAAACTTTTATTGGAGTTTATTTTTCTTTGTAATACTTGAGAATTGAGTTGGTGAGTGAAATTCTATATGGTTGTAATAATTTTCATATAGTGAAAAGTTTTGACGGTCCGTTTAATTTGTGCGTTATATTTCTTTATTTTTCCTATTTGCTAATATTCTCTTGAACAACAAAAGATCCCACAGTTAAATAGAAATAAAAGGAATTGACGTAAAATTCCCAACAATCATGTAATTGGAAATTGATGCTACAAGCTTCTTACACATATTGCACGGGGGATTTGATTATGGATTGTAATAATTAAACATAAAAAGGGAGAATACATATAAGTATAAATGGATTCTTCATATGTTGAGTTTTGCTAGAAATCCCGGGCCACATAGGCATTCCTCAAATCTCCACGTGGAATAAACATGTTCCTCAAAAATATCATTTTTCATTCCAGATTCTCAAATAAACACTTAACATGTTTCGAGAGATGGTGATTCGATTGAGTAGACAAATTTTGAATATCGTGTTATCGTTTGAATTTTAATCAAATGAGATTGCTCATTTAAGATTAATGAATCTTGATTATTATTTTATTTATTATTATTTTTTTTAATCCAATGTGGGGAGGTTGGGGCACAATAATAGGGTCTATAAAATGAAATTAATTTCAAAACCTTGTGATCTTTAGATTAGCGAATAAAGCTACTTGGGTCCACAGATTTGTGGTTGTAAAAAGCACACGTAATATTCGTTACCATTTAGTTGTTACGTGTTCGGTATACCTATAAATTCATACATAAATTGACAGACTCCTCGGCAGTTTTAATTCTGGTGTTGATTATAATGAATTCGACAGGGTTGTATGGACTTCTTCTTCTACTACTCTTCAACAACGGAGCGTCACAAGTGATAATCAAAACTCTTCCGGGTTATTCGGGTAATCTTCCATTCAAACTCGAAACCGGGTTAGTTCTTTCATTTATTTATTTATTTATTTTTTTAATATTGGTTCATAGTACTAAACTACTAACAAGATTTTGACTTTATTTTTTATATCTTCAAAATGACTGATAGATACATTGGCGTGGGAGATTTGTATGGACTTCTTCTTCTACTACTCTTCAACAACGGAGCGTCACAAGTGATAATCAAAACTCTTCCGGGTTATTCGGGTAATCTTCCATTCAAACTCGAAACCGGGTTAGTTCCTTCATTTATTTATTTTTTTAATATTGGTTCATAGTACTAAACTACTAACAAGATTTTGACTTTATTTTTTATATCTTCAAAATGACTGATAGATACATTGGCGTGGGAGAAAATGAAGAAGTACAACTCTTCTACTATTTCATTCAGTCCGAAAGCAATCCTGATATGGACCCTCTTTTGCTTTGGTTGAGTGGTGGACCGGGTTGCTCTGCTTTGGTTGCCATCTTTTATGATTTTGGTAATCTCTTTCAATACATATATGTGAATTTTTGGAAAATCTTGAAAGAGTAGGAGATGGAGATGGCGAAAAAAATTTGAAGCACGAATCCAAGAAACCAGGACCAAAAACACAAAAAATGAAGATAACAAAAAATCTGAAAATTGGGGCTTAAACACTTTTAATGTCATAAAAGAAATATTTAACTTCCTTTCAAGTATTTTACTCAGTTTGAGTAAAGCACTATGAAAACCCAAGAAAGGAATAATTATTATTATTATTATTTTTTTTTTGGAAAAATTCTGAATATTTAGTGTTGAAATTGTTGTGCATTTATACACTAATTTGAGGATGTTTATGTTACGTTTCATATCATTTTCATTTCATATTTATAGAGATACAACACTTAAATAATAAAGGGATACAACCATAAATGAAATGGCATCTTTTGAATCCTATCTAATATTTATAGAGATACAACACTAACATATATATGAATACATGTGTGCTCTGATGTTTGGCCAAGAAGCATGTTGGAGCCTTAGAGTTTGTGTTTCGTGATTTGATGGTTTATTAGTTTAAATGGATTTATTTGATATCTTTACTATGAACTCAAAGAAAACTAGTAGAGCAAGTTCGAACACTATATTGGGTATAGCGTGAATTATGATGTATTGTTCTAGAGAAAATACTTGTTATATATCACTATTTATATAATCTTTTACAAATGAATAAGGTATCTCAAAAAGATATTGTTGAAGTTTTTTTTTTTTAATTTGGTTGATGAGATTTTGATCCAATCAAATTTCGTCAAATTATATGTTGGTAAACAAATTTGTAAGTTCTAATTTACATCTAGCACAATCATTGCTCTAATACAGCGCTTGGTGTTTCATTGTATTAGAAAAACATACAAGTATTTTTAAAATAAAAAATTATTTAAAAAATTTTCTTACCTATATGTAAATTGAAAAATTCTACTTGTACATTGTACATAATGGTGTCTATAAACTGATGTGATAATCATCCGGTTGTTGATGTGTAAGTGTGAGATTTGAATTAAATGTTGGATTCAGTGCCACGTGTAATTATAGATACCATTTTATAAACAATTATATACATGTAGCACTTCCCATTTAAATTTACATATAAATAACTTTTTTACTTAGAAGTATTTTTGGCTTATAATTAAATTTAATTATAAGCAATGTTTTGAAAACCGAATCAAATCGACCGATTCAACAAGCGAAATCGAGGACCGGTCTCGAATCTGGTCTAGTCATAATATATTAATCAGAAATGATAAAACCAATAAATAACTCGTTGAACCTACCATTTTAACCAAAAACCGAAAAATTGGTCCCAATTTTCACCAGTTAATAAGTATTTTTTTTCCCAAAAGATTGAAAAAAAAATATCAACTTGATAAATGGGCTCAAGCATTGGCAAGCCCAATTTCGCCTTCCTTCCAATCTAAGTGTTATTTTTGAAACAAAAGAGTCATATAAAGTTTTCATCAACTTCCGATGTGGGATAAGTTGTGTAATCTTTTACAATTTTATATATTTAATAATTGTTCACCTCTTTCAATTAAAGGAATTTTTGCCCCCAAAGCACAAATAATTTCAATTCGTACAAAGCAAATTATTTTAAACACATTAATTGTTAGCTTTTGACGTTTTAAAATAAATTATATGGGATAATAAATCTAATTGGCAAATATTGATTTAAATTTATTTTGAATTTGTAATACTAATTTTTTTTTTTAAAATGTTGTTATAATATTTTATAGTTTGTTGGGGTATTTATTTATTTAATTTTGATATCCGGTTCGATCTCGGGTCAACCTCAGTTTGACCATTTAACTCTTGACCCATTTCCTTTTCCAGGTTGATGTTTGGGTCGGTTTTTAAAACATTGATTGTAAGTAATAAATTTTTTTTAGTTATAAGTAATTTTTTGTTTAAATTTTTTACTACAGGGATTAGATTCAGCAACAGAAGTGCGAATCCATGGCTAGCTTCGATGGATGCAATTTCCCTTGTTTATCTATGATAGGAAATGGAAATTAATAGAACTTTTGCATATATATTTTGGATCTAGGCTCGAGCTTGGCTTCAGCTAAGAGAAAAATTCCCATAGTCCCACTCACTTTTACCCCTTGTTTAATTGTTTTCAATTTACTGTAAAAATATAGTTTTAGCTATCTATTTTTTTTAATAATTTTTTTTTTGGCCCTTTAAAACCGAATAATATATTATTCGTACCTCAAGTTATACTTCATAAATAGAACTTCTATACCAATTGGTGAGATTATGTGTAGGTCCATGCGCTTTTGATGTTGAAAATTTTGATGGAAGCTTACCATCTTTTATCCTAAATCCATATTCATGGACCAAGGTAGAAATATCTCCTTTTTTCTGGATTTTTTAAGTCTTATATGTATCTATGTCTTCCATAGCTTTCTACCTTTATAATATTATTAATAATTTTCAGGTTGCCAATATTATATTCATAGATGCACCTGTTGGTACCGGATTTTCCTATGCAAAAACTTCACAAGGTTACTCTTCCTCAGACAATAAATCAGCAAAAGATATTTTCACATTTCTTAAGAAGGTAAGTCGACATTATTTATCATAGATATTTCAATCATAGGTGGAAATTGAGGCAATAGAAATGATGTTTTATGTTGGAACATGTTAGTAGTCTTACACATTCACAGCTATATGCATTCCCCCAATTTTTTAGGTTAGCGAGATAACAATATATTAAGAATAATGCAATGCAGTGGTTATTGAATCATCCTATGTTTCTCAAAAATCGTCTGTATATTGGGGGTGAATCCTATGGAGGCAAGCTTGTTCCTATGATTGCCATGGAAATATTACGAGGTAGTATACATGAAAAATAAGAAGAGAAACTTACAAGATTCTTGTTTCATATTTTATTATCCACCAATCAAGCTTCATTAATTGTTAATCTTGACTGTAATGCAGGAGACAGAGAAAGACTTCATCCACAAATGTCCTTCCAAGTAATGATTAGTTCACACAAATATACGAATTTCTTCTTATTTATTTGCCAATACTATAAATTATTTTTGTGTTAATGGTTGAGTACTTTTGAAATTGAAACAGGGATACATTATTGGAAATGGATTAACGGATTCAAACATTGATTTTAATGCACGAATTCCATATGCTCATCGCATGGCACTTATATCCGATGAATATTTTGATGTAATCTTTTTTATTCAATTATTTTGATAACAAAATGCTGTATATTGCATCTTATTCTTCTGTAATTACTTGACACAATTTCAGTCAGCAAAAATTAATTGTGATGGGAAATATTACAATCATGATCCAAATAATCTGGAATGTACCAATGCCCTTCAACGGATCCAAGAGGTAACCTTTTGCATCTTATTTTATTTTATTTTATTTTTCATTTCCTTTTAATATTTATTATGGTGGTAAACACAAAATATTGCAGTGTTTAAGTCATATAAACCAACTTCAAATTTTGGATCCAAAATGTGGAAACAAAGCACCAAAACCAGATGATTTTGGATGGGATCAAACATTTTCGAATGACAATTCAATTGACCGCCTCGACCTTCCATCAACGGATCAAGAGTGTCATGTATCTAAGTTAAGACTTACTTTGTCATTGAAGAAAGAACTTTACAAAACTATTTTTGGTAGAAAAGAAGCTTAAAGTAACTTTTTTTAAAGCTTAACCGTGCATGCTCAGTTTCTCACGAATGGGTTTCTTTGTACAGATTCAAAATTATTCAGCATCTAATGCTTGGGCAAATGATCAAACTGTTCAAGAAGCTCTTCATATTAGAAAGGTATGTTTTATTGAGAAAGTTTAAAGATTTAGTATGTGTTACGATGTGCTAGTTGTCAAGAAAATAGTACATATGATCAAAGTGTTTACAGTAACCTCGTAATTTGATCATCAGGGAACAATAACAAGGTGGAGAACATGCTCTGATCTAATATCCTATAATCAAAATGTAGAAAGTGCTCTTGAATATCATAAAGTTTTGATCAAGAAAGGATACCATGTTTTGGTATTCAAGTAAGTTATATTAGTTTCTTTCTTAAATAGAAATCTTGACTTAATTTATTCAAAGTTTAATCTAATCGATCAACTAAATATACATGTTGGTTTAAAATTATTGAAGGAAATTAAAGAAAAAACAGAGCTACACAAATCTGTTAATTTGGTAAATGTTGTCTAATTATGTTTCTTTACTTTCTAGCGGTGATCATGACATGGCTGCACCATATATGGGTCCTTTAAAATGGTTTCGCACTCTCAATCTGACTATTGATGACAATTGGAGACCTTGGCTTGTTAATGGCCAAGTCGCGGGGTTTGTTTCTTGTTCTTGATGATTATTATATATACATACATATATAAATATCGTATGGTACTCTCAAAATTGTAACCTATTCTAACCCTTGTAGATACACAGAGAAGTACAAGAAAAATGACTTCAATCTCACATTTGTAACAGTCAAGGCAAGAAATGTTTAAATATGTCATTTCTTACACTGACTTGAAGAAAAACAAAAACTATACGTGTGTTTTTATTTTACAGGGTGCAGGACATACATCATCAAGTTATAAGCCTAAAGAGTGTCTAACAATGCTCCATCATTGGCTCTCTAGACGTCCTGTATAGGTAGGGGTAGATAGGAATGTTTGGAGTGCATTTGTGCCCCTAATGCATCAATCATTTTGGAAATTACTTCATTTTTTTCGCTATAAAAATTGTGGTTCATGAAAGTTACGATGTTAGAGAAATAATGTTCTCCACTGTATTACTTTATTCATGTGAAACTTGCAAATGTGTGGAATCGTTGACATGCAATACATGATGAGTTAAGTGATCATCCCAAAAGGAATAAATTCCAATTTAAGTATACTAGTTTTCTATCAAATTCGAATTATTGTAACACGAAAGAGATGATTTTGTTGTAATTGCTCTATGTTATTCTACAAATTATGTAAAAGCGTTTGTTTTTACTTGTGTGGAATGAGTGTATTGGACATATGATTTTCCCTATTGTTATTTATTTCCAATTCTCAACTATGTAATTTAATTCTCTTTATGCATTCATAACTCATAATCATATTATATTCAACTTTTTTTTTTTCTAGGATAAACTAAATTTATCCTAGGGGTGTCAACAAGTTGAGCCAAAATTTTTGACTCGAGCGCACCTCGGGCTTTTTTAAGGCGGGCTTTTTTTGGCCCGAATCAGGCCTAGCTCGATTTTCTGGATTTTTTTATTGTATTACCTCTTTGCTACCTTTTAGCTGCCAAACAGGCAGTGAATATTTTCTCTCTTTTTTATTATTTTTTTACGGGCCTGCTCGGCTCAAGCCAACTCCCGAAATGGGGCTCGATGCCTTCGAGTCTCAAGCTGGGCTGGCTCGGGCGGCACGAGCCGATGAGCCCAATTGCCATCCCTAATCTATCCTAAACATGACCCGGTCTTATTCCTATTCTGAATTCATATCAATAGTATGCATTAAACACACGATTATTGAAGAGATTGCATAGGCCGTACATGTTATTCCTAACATCTATTGCTCGTGTGTTAACCTTCCACCGTTCTAAACTTATTGTGAGCTTCCAAAAACACCACAACAAGAAACCAATTACCTAACTAATGGCCAAGCAATTACATAATGTAAAAAGAATAAAAAATTAATCAAGAAACACATGAATCACTAAACTATATTTTTTAATTAAAAATAAATCATTCATCTTCATCAAATACGAGGGAGAAATTAGCCTACTATATTCTGATATGAATTATACAAAGAATATAGAAAAGACATCACCTAGAAAATGGAAAAATATAAGCAACTTGACAAAGAATCAATTTCTTTGTCTTGATCTTAGTTCCCAAGCTTTGAATCTTCAATTTTTGATGTTATTCTCTTGCAATATTGTGCTAAATCTCTTCTTTGTGCTCTAATGTGGTGTCTCTTGTCCTTGATAGCCTTGATTAGATAAAATAGGGTCTAGAATTTCACACCAATAGGCGTTTGAGTTATAAAAGGAGACCAGTCTGTCAGCATAAAATTTCAACCTGAAGTGTATATGGGCATCTTGGGCATGCATGTATCTCTAGGCCAATTCGGCCTTAGGTTTAGGGAAAGGATGGAAAGTGCCCACGTGCCCAAGGTAGCGTAGTATAGGGCCAATTTTGCAATTTTGTTCCCTAAAATTTCGATAATATGCATTTTGGTTTTTTTTTTTGTACCTTTTTAGTCCTTTGCCTTTCTTTTGCATTCAAATGACTCCTAAACTCTCCAATCATCGATATGTGGCCGAATCATCGTTTGAAAGTTCATAATTAAGTCTATGAATTTTATAGTTCTTCCATTTTAACCCATTTTCACCCCTTTCATCCAATTTCATCATTTTTTATAGAGTTGTACCTAACAAACAAAATATATACATAATTAAGCCATAATTCACCAAAATGAACAACCAATACTTTAATTTTACGATCCAAATAAGTGTAGAAAAACACTTATCAAACACTCCAAACTTGAACAATTGTTTATCCTTAATCAAAACATAACTTAACTTATATAAACAATTTAACAAACTTTAATTAAATAACATGCCGTTAGTCGCAAGATTGAAATTTCTGTGTTAAAATTACGAATAGCTTCAAAATCACATTGCTAAATCAATTTTTAGTTATCCAATGCAAAATTGATGTGTGTATGAAAATTCTTGTAAAACATCATACAGTCATAGGTTACTGCAAGTCGTGACCTTCAATAATCAAATATTTTCTTTCTTCACTCATAAGATACACACCCCAAACTTATTCTTTTTACCTTTTCTCCAACGTGTGATCTAAAGGCTGAGATTATATACTAATCATTACCCTATCTAGTTTGGATGAGTTTTACTAATTGTAAGTAAACATATCAACAAATGAGGATTTTTCTTAGTTTTTATTGTTTCAACCTTGAGAATCAACTATGATTATCATTGTTAAATATTTAATTCTCTTAAACAAGTGTTTTGAGCTTAATCAATGCATGTAGTGAGTGTTCTATTTCATGCAGTATCATCCTACTTTTTGAGTTTCTTTTTGGGATATTTTATATTTATTCTCATTGGGATCTCTATGGGTTTGCTTTACTAATGAATTATGTCAACTTTTTTCCTTTTTATGTAATGATTAGTGTAATACTCCTCATTAAACATCTATTCTCAAAACCTACCTCTAACTTAAGATTTTCACCTTTTTTTTTTTTTAAATCGACACAAATTTAATATATACGGAATCTACATTTATCTCAATATCTCCCTACAACAGTTCAGTGACTCCCAAACTATCCTATAATTGGTTTAAGGATGTAAATTGTAGTGATTTTCTCTGGTTTACATCTAAGTTCTACTATTATCAATATAAATCAAATTAATCATTTATGATGCAAATTATAAGTCTAGTACGCATAATAATGTCAAGTTTTATATAAATATGCATAAATTAACTCAACAAGCAACTTTTTCAAAACTTATAGCTAACACGTGATTCCAGTATAGGAACCATAATTGGCACGATTATCCAACCCACACAAGCACTCAAAATAGACAATAAGTTGAAATTAACTTATTTTTCTGAATATTTTCCATTTTTTTGCTTTTTGTACTTGAACAATAATACAAAGAGTAAAGATAACATATTCTATGTTCTCTCGCAACAAACTTATAACAGACATTTCTGTCAATGTAAAAGTATTTCAATAACCAAGCTTATAAAATGGCAAAGAATGGAACAAAGGACTCCGTTAATGTTAGTATGAAGGTAGCAGCTTGAACGTCATGAAAATGCTGGATCTAGATTATTCACACTTCTATGTCCTTTCCCTTGTTCAGTGTTTGGATTGTGTGTTTTAACTGTCACATTCATACAAAATAAAGAGAAATCAATCATTACTAATATTAAAGAATTTATAATAAAGCTCAAATATCTCACTACCTATTGGCAATATGGGAATAAATATTTGTAACTACAAAAAGTAGTAAAATTTTATTAATCCTACTAACTAGAAAGCATAATAAATAAAATGAAAGAAAATTGTGTTGCCTACCAATAATTGCATGTTTCTAGTCATTAGCCCTCATTATTCTAACTATACATAGTGGTTTGAAAAGTGAGTTTTTAGCATTACAACGACTATACTGGCAGATATTTCTTGATTTACATTTGGCACTCCAAATTTTAAAATTTTCATGTTGGTTCTTAATTTTTTCAATCAACACACCAACTCTTTTATTATAGATTTATTCAAGATTTTAAAACAAAGATATTCAGTTGCTTCTCGGATGAGTTGTGGTCTAAATTATTGCACTTTGTGTTGAATAGGTAAAATTCAATGACGGTACAAGAAATTGAAGGAAGAAGCAAAAGTTGGCAAAATTGGAGAAAATGGGCTAAATGGTAAGTATTCAAAGTTTGGGGACTAAAGTGCAAATATTCAAAAGTTGTGTTGAACCTCAGATGAAGATCCGATAGCGTTAGGAGTCAATTGGATGAATAAAGATGTCAAAGGGATTAAATTTAGGCAAAATATGATCACAAATCAATTTCAAACCGAAAAGTTATGCTCCGAAATTTCAGCCTCACATTGAGATCCATTTTTGACGTAGCGAATGATCGAATTGGAGAATAATGTCTGAAGTAAGTTTGTATCCCTTTGGGTAGATTTCCAATGCATCTTCAATCGTCTTAATTGGACATCGAGAGAGAACGTTATAATAAAAATACTAAAAGAGGTGTTGTCTGTCTGAAATGTGGCTTCGTGGCTCTACTTCAAGGCGCTGCGGCGTCGGGAGAATCAGAGAGGTGGCCCTGCAGTGCCACCCTCTATATGTGATGTGATGCTGCGACACCGTATTCTAGGTGCCACTACGCTGCCAATCCGTAACCTGAGCATAATTTCGGCCTAATTGGAGTTCAAATGAAAACCCTACCTTCTACACACGGTAAAGGGGATAGAAAAAGCAATTTTTCAGAGACTTGAGGGAAATTTCACACATTGAGAGGCAGGAGACACACTTGGAAATTAAAGAGAAGAATTCAAGAAGAAAAACAACAAGCAATTCAAGGGTTGAAGCATAAATTGGAAGAGGAAGAAGATCTTGGTGCAAGATTGGTTTCTTATTCTGTATTCTTAATCAAAACCCAGTGATGTCTTCCATGATAAATTCTTGTTATCTCTCATTCCTATGAATAGCTAATCTAATTTTAGGGCGAACAATATAACTGATTTGATGACTTTTATTTCTTTTATTTGAGATTCTTGTTCTCAATGTTTTGAATTTTCTGGCCAATTTTTCAATGATTCGGTGAACAATAATTGCATAGAGATGCAGATTTTTGTTTAGACCACATATTAAAATCCGATAAATTTATATAATGTGTAGAGATACTTATATTAATTGCTGCTGTCATAAATGAATTCATAGAACTATTAGTGTATTTAACTAAGTTTGATTCGCATATAAATATGGAGTTGAAGTAGTTTAATAGGCTCAATGAAAACTCGAGAGGGGTAAATTGAATGCAATAGAAGAATTTGACCGAACACTACTTTAAATTTTATGAATCTCAATATTAGAAGTAAAGGTGACCAGTAGATGAAATTGTTCCACCCTAACATCCATTCATTATTTAAATTCTCAATCACTTTTGTTGCATTTACATTTTAAGTTGTTAGATTTAAAATCACAATCAATCATCGTTTTTTGTTTATTTTCATCAAATTGAAGTTAGAAATAATAAATTGAGTATTAAAATATAGTCCTCGAGGAAACGATAATTCGAATTCAATAGGTCCACTTTATTACTTGTTACGATTCGTACACTTGCGAGATAAAATCGACAACAAGTTTTTGATATCGTTACTGGGGATTATTACTTTTTAATTGTTATTTGATTTTTTTCTTTTTCTTTTATTTACAGAAAACCATGGTCGTTGTATGCTCTGTGTCTAATGTGACGATCTTTAACCATTTCATTTGGAAATAGAATGTACCTTCAGACGAAGACACAAAGAACACAAAACAACATCAAATGGCTGACAATCAACAAACTTCTATCCCTATTCTGCCGATTGGATAAATGGCCACAAAAGTGGTGGCACTACTGGAATAGCAACATGAGCGAGGGAAATAAATAAAGGAGATTTGCCAGTATCAATGTTCCTGACACCTATAGCAGCACCCACATGCTCCAGTATCGTGTATCTAAATTTTGGGGTGAATAATTTAAGATCATACCAAATTGGATTAACTTGATGAGCGATGCTCTCCAATTCTATGGGTTACCTCGTGAAAACCCGAACACACATATCTCCAAATTTTTCTAAAACTGTCAAAACTTTCATGCTCTGGGGGTTAATGAAGATGCTATTAAACTACGATTATTTCCATTTACATTGAGAGATGCTGCATTGGAGTGGTTAGATACTGAGGTTCATGAGAGCATTACTACATGGAAGAACTGACCAAAAAATTTTGCAACAAATTTTTTCCACTGGCGAAAGTAGCTAAAATCATATTGGAGATTCAAACTTTTCAACAGAAAGAGGGTGAAAGCTATCACGAGGCATGTAATAGATTTAATGAGTTGATGAGAAAATGTCCAAACCATGGAATCATATAGGTAATCAAGTGCAGTACTTCTACACTGGACTTACACCACTATCAAAATATCAAGTCGATGCTTCAGCTGGTGGATAAACTATAGGAAAATCAGTGCAACAAACCATGGAACTGTTTGAGTTGATTTCTACCACACACTCAATGTTTTCATCAGAAAGAGTGGCACTACCAAAGATAAGTTGAATGTATAAAGTAGCCAGCATAACATCTACCACTGTACAAATAGCAGCTTTAACAAAATAGAAAGAGTTACTTGTAAAATTGCAAACACATGGAGCAAATGCAATGATGGCTAGTCCAGCATGTGAGACTTGTGGGAGAAATCATGCTACAAAGAGCTACATGATGCTTACTTCGTCAAAGGAACTAGTGAACTTTAATCAAAATGTCCTGTAATTTCAACTCATATGGGAACAAATTCTAGCAAGAAAGAAGACTAAGTTTGGGGGAGATGTTTCAACAATATATGTTGAAGACGGACAAGGTGTTCGAGCAAATTGGCACAAACTTTCAAAATTAATAGGCATCCATCAAGAAACTAGAGACACAAATTGGTCAGATAGCGCAACAACTTGCAGAATGCCTACTAGGGACATTGGCAGATAATACAATGATAAATCCTGAGGAACGGGTGATGGCAATTAAAGTAATGGAGAACGAGGGCTCCCATGAAAGTTAAAGCATATGTACCTCCACTTCGTTTCCCCAAAGATGGAGCAAAATATTCATGTCATAAGTACAAAGAGCGAGGTACAATAGTCAGAGATCACTACAGAGAGGTCCAAAAGAAAAGATGATCAGGAAGTGATTGATGAAATTACAAGGGTAGAAAAAGTTGCACCAAACGTAACTGAAAATGGGGAAAGTACAGAAACACCAGCTACCAAAGCACCAAGTCTAGGCAAAGCGTACATGTCTTCCATTCCCTTTCCTCAAAAGCTCAAGAAGAATAAATAAGACACAAATTATGAAAATTTCCTCCATGTTCTCAAAGAGCTTCATATCAATATTCCATTCATTGATGCGATTCTACAAATTCCAAGCCAAAAAACTTTTGAAAGAGATGTTGACAAAGAAAAGAAAGCTTCCGAAATTTGAAACTGTGGCATTAACTGAGAAAAGTAGTGCAAGAGTCCACATAAAATTGCCTCCTAAATTGAAGGATGTAGGGAGTTTTATTATACCAATTTTAATTGGAAATTCCTATTCAATTAATGTATTGTGTGACACTGGTGCTAGTATCAATCTAATATCGTATTCTACTTATAGGAAATTGGGACTAGGTGAAGTCAACTCAACATCAATAAC
>NC_036259.1:12471651-12476043 GCF_002742605.1 Olea europaea var. sylvestris | reverse complement strand
GGTCGCACATAAAAGAGAATTGGAAGATTACAATTTGTCAATTAATTAATTTAACAATCGTTGGATAAATTAATTAATTGGGTTGTTTATTTATAGGTCCGAATTAATTAGTTGGATTAATTAATTCACGTACCATATTTAATTAATGGGTTAATTAAATATTGGATCGGGTCAAGCTAAGCCTGTTTTGGCTTATATAAATAAGTGATCAAGGTTTACAATTTTATAGCAAATTATTATTCTTGCTAGCACAAAAAGAAAATCATAATCCTACAATCTTGATCTTTGTGTGGGTCATCGTTGGAGGCTCGACATTTGGACAGCTGTGGGAGGTAGATCAAGATTGCTGGATCAAAGAAAAAGCAAAGGAGTTTGCAGATCTAGAAAATGTGTCACTTTTATCACAATTTCTATCTAAACACAAAGATATCTGTGGTGGAAACCGAAAATTATTTTAATTTTCCGCTGCGCATGTTAAGTAGATTCCCAACAGTGGTATTAGAGCCAACTTTGTGTTCGTTAAAAATTTATTTACATATTGATTAAATCAAAAGTTGATTTGTCTGTCTTTCTTGAATCTAGTAGTTTAGAATTATTTTTTATTTTCAATATTTCTTTTGAGAAGAAAATAATTTTGGATTGGAAATAAAATAAAATAAAAAATTGGGAGGTGACGGTTGTCGCGATGGTGGCGCGCGGTGGCAACACACACCACCACGCTGCCAGGTGTTGCAGCAGCACGCTGTCGTTGAATTGCAGCGGCAGCCGTTGCAGATTAGCGCACGACGTTGTTGATGTTCAGTAGTGCGCACAGCAGCAGCATCGTGCGCTGCTATGGTGGTAGGAAGTCACTGTTGTTTGACAGCGACGACTTCGTCGAACGCCGCCCCCTAAAACCTAAGAAAGAGGAAGAAGGGTGATGTCTCTAGGGTTTACAGCATTCGAGTAGGTGAATTGGAGGCAGGGGCTTCACATGCAATTTATGAAATTGCGAGCCCCCCACTTACAATTCATATTCCGAGGTCAATTTGTAATTTTAAAAGGAAGGGTATGTCTGCAATTTCGAAAATTAGAAGGCCCTACTATTAATTCTAAACCTGGGTCAAATTGCAATTTCCAAAAGGTTTTGTATTTGAATTTTAAAATGGTTTTAAAATTGTTTTTAATGGGTTTGACCTGTAAATTAAATTTTTGACCCAAATTAAAATTGACGACTTTATATTATAGTCAAAATTTGATTTTAACTTAAATATTAAACTTTGACTCCAAATTGAATTTTATTTTATTTAGGAATGTTGTCCTAAATTAAAATATTAATTCAATTTAAATTAGAGTTGGACTCCAATTCGATACTTAATTAAAATTTGATTTTAATTAATTATTCACCCGAATATATTCTTGAAATTAGAATTGGATTCTAATTTGACATTTAATTGAAATTTGATTTTAGTTAAATTATTTCGCCCTAAAATTTTCTTTAAATTAGAGTTGGACTCTAATTTGGTATTTAATTAAAATTTGATTTTAATTTAATAAGTTACCCCTATAATCTTAGAATTAGAGTTTGACTCTAATTTTGTTATTTGATTAAAATTTGATTTTAATTAAATTCTTGGTTTTTAAAATTAGAGTTGGACTCTAATTTGATATTTAATTAAAATTTGATTTTAATTAAATAATCCTGTCATATAATTGTGGAATTAGAGTTGGACTTTAATTCGGTATTTAATTAAAATTGGATTTTAATTAAATATGGCCGCTAATTAAATAATTGATTAATATGATTAATTAATTATTTAATTGTTTCGATCCATTTGTCTAAAAGAGTTTAGACGATCTTAATTGCTAGAAACTTGAAACATGTTTGCATATAATATTAGATATTATATAGGCAATTTATGTGATGAATGTATTATTAGTGGACGATTATGGACTCAACCGTATGGATGTGTAAATGGTTAATTTTATTCTTATCGTTTTATGAGCTTGAGAGCTCTTAATTGTTTTTGGCTTGTGAGCCCGTTATTATTGTTATTATTAAGGGCCTACGAGCTCTTATTCATTTTGACCCTGCGAGTCTGTTATTGTTTTATTATTTTGGGCTTGCGAGTCTATTTTCATCTAGGCCCGTGTGCCAACTAGTATACGATACATGTTGCAACTGGACTAATTGAAGACACACGAAGAGGAGAAACCATGGAGATGGTACATTGATACTAATCAATACGATACCCTCTAGAAATTGACCAACTAGTCTTCTTTATGGTTCGGGAAGACTAGATAGTAAAATCCATAATCATCCACACTATTACATTACATTATATATATGTTTATTTGAATGGAAGATGTGTAATACAACATATATGATTGTTACGATGAGACTTTTGAATGCAAAACCCCTCAATAAGTCACATTTATAATCGCCTTCCAGCATTATAGTGAAAAATCAGAGTCTCAAATCGTCTCAACTTGTTGAGTACACTTAAGGCTGGTCTATTAGGGATATGTTTGACATTAAGAAATATTTGATATTTCTGAATGACAGGTTTGACTTAAATAAAATTTATCTTTTATTGAGTACACTTAAGGAGATAAATTTTAGAGGCATATTAAACTAACACATAAGATGTGTAAAGATAAAGAGTCGTCGACTTAATGATCTGGGAGTTGTATGGAGATACAATTGATAATAATATCTACCCAAATGTTTTATTAAAGTTTGTTGAGTACACTTAAAGACTTAACATAACAGATTAGATCCCAGCCCACTGGGAGTCAAGTATGCACTTCGTAAATTTATGTGAGAGGGTCATAAATTTTAGTTAAATAGTGGGAGCGAAATTAATTTAATAAAAGTCAATGTTAAATTAATTGATACATTTTATATATTATTCTTTTCTTTTCGTCATTTAAATTTATATTGAATCTTGAGTAACTATATGTTTTGAATGGCATACTGGATGCCAATAACCAAATTAAATTTTCTTGATTAGCACCGCAACTTGAGAATTGTTTTCAGGCATGAGAAAATTGGTTACGTCTTTGAGTAACCCTTTCTAGAAATACCTGCTAATGACTCGATTAAGGAAGAGGTGGCTACTGTAATAAACACAGTGATGACGATAGTACTGCACATATGTAATGCTTGCAACTGTGTCACCTGAGTTACAAAAGCGATTTGAAAGTATAGATACTGATGCATGATTTTTCAAAGAGTTGTATGATAATCATGTATGGAAGGATATGAGATTTCCAAGCAACTATACCGATGCAAAATGACAGAACAATCTTCAATCAGTGCTCATGTTCTGAAGATAATTGTCATTGAGAGGTTGTCTAAATGACGTTCAATCATGAACCAGGAACTAAGTATTGACTCAATTCTGCACTCTTTGTCAGAAAGTTATTCATATTAATTATGAATCACGATATGAGTAAGCTTGAATGCACACTCATTAAGTTGCTTAACCTGCTTAAGATCGTTATGCCCAATATTAAAGTTACAAGTGGGTAAGCTATTGATTCCTCTAGGGATATTAAGAGAAAGTCCAAAGGGGTTTTGTGAAAGCGTCCAATATGGCTAAGACCGTCAAAGCGAAGGACAATACCAAATCTAATAACATTTGTTTTCATTATAGATTGGAAAGGTCATTGGAAGAAATATTGCATGGCTTATGTCTACTTCATGAGTTTTTTTGGTATTTGATACAGATGTAGATCTCATATTTATACAAATATATAAAAAACTAAATAGAAGTAGACCACTGCGAAAGGGAGAAGTTGACCTATACATTGAAAATAAGCAAAGGTTGTTGCATTGGTTGTAGGGGCATACTTCTTTCTATTGCCTTTAGGCTTAGAATTGGAATGAGAGAAATGTTACTTTGCACCAACCGTAACTGGAACACTAAGTAAATTTCATGTTTGGATATGAATTATTTTAATGTTGAGAACAATTGTTATTCATGCTTATCTTGATTAAGATCTTTATGGTATGGTAAGCTACAAATAACATTTATATTTTAAATGCTAAGTATTCTATAATGAGTATAGAAGTTAAAAGGCATAAAATGGATAATCTAGCATTGCAGACTTGGTCATATAGATGAAATACAGTTTCAATATTACATAGAGATATCTATGTTGAGTCAATTAATTTTGAATCATTTGACAAATGCGAATCATGTCTGTTTGACACAATGATCAAATATACTTTTACTTGAAAGGGAGAAATATCTGAATGATTACTGGTTTAATACATAGTGATGTATGTAGAACCACGTCAATTAATGCTAAATAAAGTTTCTCTTATTTCATTACATGTACTGATGACTCTTTCAGAAATGGCCATATATACTTGATAAATCCAAGCATAAAGTTCTTGAAACGTTC
>NC_036259.1:12461253-12470763 GCF_002742605.1 Olea europaea var. sylvestris | reverse complement strand
CCAGAATGATGAACCTACTAGTTGCACAAAAATTAAGTCAAGTGTTGACTTAAATGAGATAGCAAGAGGCCATGAAACCTGAGATGAAGTCGATATATGTGAACAAGGTTTAGACCTGGGTCACCTCTCCTGATGAGATAAAACTCATAAGTTGTAAATGGTTTACAATAAAAGGTTGACATTTATGAGAATATCCATACATACGAAGCAAGGCTAGTAGCAAAAGGTAACAAATAAAGACAATGTGTTGACTTTGATTAAACCTTTCGTCTGTTGGTTGTAATAGTTGCATATCGTGACTATTTGTTGAAGCAAACCTCTTGGAGCTGAAATCTTCGATTTGATAGAAAAATCAAAATGTTTGATTTTATCAAATATGAAGACGAATTGTGTGTTTATAAGAAGATAGTGGGAGTATTGTCACATTCCTAATATTATAGGAAACGACATCCCTGTATTTCAATCGTTGAAATAACGGTTGTTAAAAGATTTATTCATGAACGATATGAGGAAGCAACTTGATCTATAGAGATAGATCTAGAAGATTACTTAACTCATCCCAATCTATATAGATAAAATCTTGAGAAGATTTTATATGGAGAAATTGGTTTACTCTTAAACAGTGTGTTAGAAAGGTTCCAAACATAAAACAATCGTTGATTCAAAAGTGAAAACCTAATACGTGATTGCTTCAAAAGCAGCAAAGAGTTTCAATATGGATCAAGATGTTCATTAATGAACTTGAAGTAGTTCCTAATATTGTTGATCACATGTCATTGTATAGTGATGACAATAGAGCCATCGCGAAAGCGAAGGAACTAAGGTCTCATCAATGATCCAAACGTGTATTAGGACGATATTATCTCATCAGAGAGATAATACATAGAAATGACTAAAGAGAAGAACGAATTCCCACATTTGACAATATTGAAGATCTATTGACGAAGAGTTGTCGCAGTATAAACATGATCGTCATGTAGACTCTTATAATATTGGATACATAAGTGATTAGATCTGGTGCAAGTGGGAGTTTGTAAGTGTTATACCTTAGGTCCAATCAACCTTGGATATAAATACTTTTATTATATAATTGATACATTGTATGGCAGATCTATTAATTAATATTCCATTAAATTAAATAGAGTCCGTAGATTCAAATCTTGATAATTTGTTAATCACAAGGAGTTATGATTGTGAGATACAAAATATTTATGATTGAATCGTAAATCGTCCGTGGACGCGAGTAATAACGAGATACGGATATCGTGATTACGAATAGACCATCATGTGTGGCGTTTCTTACTTGTGAAGTAAGTAGCTGATCTCACAAGCAAAAGTGTGGTGACACTTAAATGAACACGTGAATGTTTTGTTATAAAACAAAATATTGGAGACCCGTCGACAGATTCCACGTCGATAACTATCTGAGTGTCATAGTACCTTATATAAGGACAGTCATGCTTTGACGGTGTTGGATGTTGCTCTGCCAAAGGCCGCTAATACGGCGTCGTTCGGGTATGTCAAGAATCGTATGAAGGTTGTGAATGACCAATAGAGGATTCGTCACTCTTAGATAGTAAGAGATTATGATCTTCTTTTCATTCAATTAAGTTGATAACAAAATCCTTAGCCAAGGTATACTCATAAGTCGAAAAGGAGTTTTCAACTTATATTGACTTCATAATGGAATAACGATATTATCGATAATCGGGATTGACAGACTTCCATATCTCATAATTGAGTTTTACGATAAACGAACAAGTTTGGTTTTGTCATGCCACGTGACATTTCCTGTCACATGAATTGCCCTGACACATTGCTAGATGTCAATCTGGGATGACGAGTGTGAGTTGGTGATAAATTAAAAGAGTGTTTTGATTTATCAATTTTGACTAGATTGAAATAATATTTCACGTCATTAAGTATCGTGATTGGGAACTTGATGAGTCGTTCACAAAAGGAGAATTGGAAGATTGTGATTTATTAATTAATTAATTTAACAAGCATTGGATAAATTAATTAATTGGGTTGCTTATTTATAAACCCGAATTAATTAATTGGATTAACTAATTCACGGACCAGATTTAATTAATTGGTTAGTTAAATATTGGACGGGGTCTGGCCAAACTCGTTTGGACTTATATAAATAAGTCATTAGGATTTACAATTTTGTAACGAATTCATTATTCTTGCTAGCACAAGAAGAAAATCATAATCCTACAATCTTGTTCTCTGTATAAATCATCGTTGGAGGCTGGACAATTGGATAGCTGTGGGAGGCAGATCAAGGTTGCTGGAACAAAGAAAAAGCAAAGGAATTTGCAGATCTAGAAAATGTATCACTTTTATCACAATTTCTATCTAAACACGAAGAGATCCGTGATGGGAATCAATAATTGTTTTAATTTTCCACTGCGCATGTTAGTAGATTCCCAACAATCCAATCTTTTATTTTATTTTGTTTATTTTGTTTTCAATGTTCTAGGATAGTTTAATCTATAGTTTATTCAGAAATCATCACCCATACCCCTTTTACCCATAGGTCTTTGAGTAATTAAGTTGGTTGTTAAATATTTGAGCTAAGTAACCCTTGTTCCATGAGTTTAATTTTTCAAATTTGATTTTTCAAGCACATGACGTCGTAAAACACTCAAACCAACATGGACATGGAGAAAATGGGACAAATCTCAAGTTTGGGAGGGGTGTGGAAGAAGAGTAGATCAAATGCAATACCAAGACACTACAACATCATAGGTAATACTGACATTTCAGGGAAGTCTCCTCCTCAATTTCTTTAAGTTTAACATTGAGAACAAATGTTTAGTTTAAATTTGAAGGAGTGTATTATTATTAATTGCCTGCCTAAAATTTTTGAGTGAGTTGGACATTTTGGCTTACAATTATGTTTTACTTTGAGATTTGATGTTGATTTATAAATTGTGGATATGATATATGCTAGATTGATTGAAGCTTAACCTTGCAAAATTTGATATTATACGTGCACTAGAATTGAGTCTGACAGTATGATAAAACGAGTTGATTCATTTGTTAGATAGATTGATTTAATTGGACATAGATATTTTACCTAAACTATAGCAAAATATTTATCCTTAGACCAAATTTAGCACAGTTTGGGGGTGGCTTTATAGTTGTAGGAAGATGTGAATGTGAATTTGGATTCCATGTGTGAAAACTTATGTCTGGATTATCTTAGATTAACATGATAAAACTAAGTGAGAGTCTTAAGTTGGAGGTCGTTTTGTTTGAATAATTGTGTGATAGGGGCATTGCACTAATCAAAGCATATACATTAGAAATCTAAACACTTCTCTTTGAAGTCTTCGTGACTCGAGTAATTAAACCTACAAGGGTATTTTAAAATATGGTGCCCTAAAGTCATCTAGCTTGGAAGTCATCGACCTAAAACTCACTACAAGGTCATTCAGAAGGCAATTAAAGATGAAGTTATACTTGAAACAAAAATTGATTTTCTTCGAAGCCTTTTTTACTCGGGTCAGTAAGCCTGTAAGGGTTTTTAAAACCTGGTACCTAAAATCATCTGATTTTGAAGTTATTGACCTAAAACCTGCTACAAGGGTCATCTAGAAAGCTTAATGGAGAGGGAAAAAAAGAACAACTTGTGAAAACCAGAAAAAAGCAAGTGCATGAAAAGAGTAAAAATACTAAATACCTTGATTAAGCCCTAACACTTATTTGAGGAAATTTGACTTTTGATGAAGGATAATTAGCTAGTTGAGTCGTGGCGGTTGAAGCAGTCAAATAATTAGAAAATTCATGTTCACTAAACTGTTGACCTCCAACTAGTAACGTCCACCTGAACTCTAGAAGGTGAGGATAGTAATGAAATATTCAACCTTAGGTTACACATTGGGAATGAGAGAAAACGTGCAAGTTTGGGAGTGTGTGAATCTTTCGAGAAATGTAAGGATAAAATTTGACAACAGAGGGTCGAGAATCTAAACAACTTGTGCAGTCGTGGTTGATTTCTTAATTCTTCGCACACACACGTCGATTTTGCCTAGAAGAGTAGATATCAATATGGTGTTGTAACTTTAAAGCATGTTTATGGAATACATATTAAAATCTCGAATCCTGAGGTAAAAAGCTTTATCATTCAACTAATTATCCCTTGTATGATTGTGTGTTGGTAGTTATTTAGATGATATTTTTGTTTGAGAACAAACAAATGTTTAAGTTTGATGGTATTTGATAAGTGTATTTTATACATTTATTCAAGACTTTAAAACAAAGATATTTAGTTGTTTCTCGGATCAATTATGATCTAAATTATTGCATTTTGTGTTGAATAGGTAAAATTCAATGACGGCACAAGAAATTGAAGGAAGGAGCAAAAGTGGGCAAAATTTGAGAAAATGGCTAAATTGTAAGAGATTCAAAGTTTGGGGACTAAAGTGAAAATATTCAAAAGTTGTGTTGAACCTCATGATGAAGATCCGAGAGCGTTAAGAGTCAATTGGATGAAGAAAGATGTCAAAGGGATCAAATTTAGGCAAAATATAATCACAAATCAATTTTCAACCGAATAGTTATGCTCCGAAATTTCAGACTCACATTTAAACCCCTTTTTGACATAGCAAAGGATCGAATCAGAGAATGATGTTGAAGGAAAGTTGTAGCCCTTTGAGTTAAATTTTCAACTCATCTTGAATTGCCTTAATTGAATATTAGAAGAAAAAGATTATGATAAAAATACTGAAAGAGGTGTTGTCTGTCCAAAATGTAGCACCGTGGCGCCACTTCAAGGCACTGCGGCGCTGGGAGAATCAGAGATGTGGCACTGTGGTGCCACAACATGGCGCTGCAGCGCCACCCCTATATGTGACGTAGCGCTGCGGCATCGCCAATCGGTAACCTGAGCATAATTTCGGCCCAATTGGAGTCCTTACCTTTTACAGACGGCAAAGGGGAATAAAAAGCAATTTTTCAGAGACTTGAAGGGGATTTCACACATTGAGAGGCAAGAGACACACTTGGAGATTAAAGAGAAGAATTCAATAAGAAAAACAACAAGCAATTCAAGAGTTGAAGCATAAATTGGAAGAGGAAGAAGATCTTGGTGCTAGATTGGTTTCTTATTCAAAACCCAGTGATGTCTTCCATAATAAGTTCTTGTTTATCTTTCATTACTATGAGTAGCTAATCTAATTTTAGGGGAAAAAATGTAACTGATTTGGGGACTTTTATTTTTTTTATTTGAGATTCTCGTTCGTTATAAAAATATTGAGTAATTTTTTTTATTTGTATCAATATCTATATAAATAAAATGGGCTCGACATTTTACGTGATTTGTAAACAACAATACCAAGTAAAAAGTAAGAGAAAACATATAATAAGCACATACCAAAGTTATATAAATAATTCAAGTACAACATGCATAACACCATGTACTACTACAAGCATCAAATAACTTAGAATCTAAATATAACAAGTTGAGATATATAGATGAACAAGCAATATAAAAAATGATATTTACATTATACAAAATACGTAATATAATATCAATAAGTATAATATCCAACCGTGCTAGTCAGATAATCAACCAATCAAGTATCAAGGAATAACTATGACTCTCCTAAGATAAATATCAAAACAAATTTCAAAAATTTCTCCCCCACAACCCATATACTCAACTCTCTGTCTCTTTGAAATAAATATTACTTTCCCATTGTTTTTGTCACGAATAGCAAAGGAAAACTAATAATATAAGCGTGAATACCCTTGAGAAGAATGAGTAAAAACAAATATGTACATACACCATTATGTAAAATTATGCGAAATATGTAATTAGAGGATGATTTTTTTCCCTTTATAGACAATTTTTTTTTCATTAATTTTTAAATATAACATGAATATTTATTTGCTTAACTTATAGTTGAATACTTTACAAATGGTAAACTTTTTCACATAGCTTATTTTGAACCTCTACGGAATAAATTGTATAAACTACACGTGTGAAAAGTGCCACTAAACTCCTGTAAATAAATCTCAAAATCTTAAATAAATGAGAAATGACATTTAAAGAATCATTGGTGAATGAATATATTCCTCAAAATATGAAATCAAACCCAGTTCAACTAGAACCTTTTAAATTAAAATGCTCATTTTTAACTTTTTCAATATATAACTTTTCTTTCTCCCCTATCTGTAAGCTCATATGTATTTATTTTTTTCTCATTTATTTATATTTTATTCGTAGACTTATCTTTATTAAACATACTTAATAACCATTGTAACGAGCTTTAATTTGATGACTCCAAAATTAGATGACTATAGGGCATCAATTTTTAAAATTCCCATTAGGCTTAATTACTTGAGTCAAGAAGCTCACTTTTTATATATTTCAAGTATTTTGAATTTCAATCATCTTTTTTTTTTTTTTATGAGGAATATACAAAAATTTAAGTCAACTAGTTAAAGGTCATTCCATATTCTGAGTCAACCCATCACACAGATGGTCACCATCCCAAGTCTTACACACACGATTAAAACCCACTCACAAGAGCTTAATGTGTGTAGTGCATATGATACATACAATAACCTATACCAAGAACTCCTTAATTGTTCTATATGCTATATTTGTTGTCATTTTGAAAAGTTGAGGGACTGAAGTGAAATGCTATTAAATCCATTTTAAATTTAGTCAAATAACTAGATTTTGATAGAGCGAAAATAAATATGTCAATATTGGATTTGTTTTATTATTCGTATTAAATGACGTATTATGAACTCGAAAAAAGTTAATACGGATAAGCGAAGCTTGAGTTATTGAAGTTTAAAGAATTTTTTTAAAGAATTTGTCATGGACTATTCTTTAATTTTTAATTTGATTATGGATTGTAAAGGTTTGGCAGTGACATGGGTCATTAGATAGATGTAAAGCATCTTTTTTTTTTTTTAATAATTATGATAAGGTCTTGATGTAATTCAATTAGAACTTCATATTGTTTCGCTGTGTGTGTGTATATATATTATAAGTCAGGAAATTTTCACCACAAAAGTATTCTAAATACACAGTAGAGAAGCGAAATTTCGACCACACGTATTTTTCAAAGTACAATTCGCATCAATTTATCATTACTTTCAGCATATACATACGAGTGAAGTGGGAAGAAGATTTTGGATTCTAGTTCAAAAATTCGTTTGATCAAACAAGTTATGATCATAAGGTGCAGGTGGTTTTGTCTCGTTTAATTTCATTATTTTATGTTGATAAAGGCTATGCTAATGAAAGATATGATATGATATGATACGATATGATATGGCAATCCGGTACCTAAGATATGATATGTTATGAGCTCTTACCGATTTCTAAAGATATAGTATGACAGTATAATTATTTTGATATATGATTTGATATTTTTATTTGGGATTGCACAACATTCGTGTCCTATTGAGTATTCTCATATAGTCGCACTTTTTGCTCCTTCTCATATGCTAGAACGGGTCGTTGATTGGCGAGTGTTGATGTGCTATCATTGTGACTTAATTCTTTGGATTCAATAAAGTAAATTTGGTATAACATGATTAAAAATTTTACTTTCAGCGTTCACTTTAGTTTAATTATTATATTGACTTTTATCTAGGGATTTGAAAACATGATTTATTTGGTTATAAACTACTGTATGTGTTATTTTTATTGTGAAACAATATTATATTTGTTGACTGTCATGTAAGACAAAGTGACATTATGTACGTAATCATTCAAGGACTTGGACTTTGCTGCGAACACAAATGATTATGGAATTGAACTAGTTTAGAATTAGTGTGTTTTTACACACTTATTTAGCACTTTTTGGGACTTTATTTTTGATAAAATTGAATAGATTTCTATTTATAATTGTGTAATTGTTACTTTTGTAGGCTAAAACCCCGGAAAGAAGTATAACGAGCGAAAAGAGAAGGAAAATGACTTAAATTGAACAAATTTGTGAAGTTGAGGACTTGAAGTGCAATTATGGAAGGGCCTAAATGTAATAAAAGTCAATTTTTGAGGACTAAATTGCACTAAATGAAAGTTGAAGGACCTGATCTGCAATTTCGATATTTTTTTGTCAACCTTTTTATTATTTTATCCTTATTTTATGCTAGATATTTTTAGGATATTTACGTTGTGTCTAATAATATCTTTTTTTTATATATTATATTTTATACATATTCCATATATATATACTAATATAACTTGGTAGGTAAAAAAAATTTCCCAACTCTTTCACTCTTCTCTCTATCTCTCTCGGTCTCTCTCTCTCTCTCTCTCTTTTCCTTGGTTTTTTTTTCTTTTAGTTTTATTTTCTTTTGTTAATTTTAGTTTTATTTTGGGAATCAAGTGGATATAGCAAGGAGATCATTAAGGAAAACTTAAAGAATACATTGAAAGAATTACAATTCGTATTTAAAAGGTTTTATCTCAACTTTTGTATTCCTTTCATTTAGTTCTTCATGTTTGTAATGATATGTTTATGAGAATCTCTTTGTTATTTTGTTAGAATGATGAACTAAATGCAGTTGTTTGGTTTAGAACGACATAGAAATATGTTAATGCCAAGCAATTAGGGTTGATATCGCTCGACAGAGGTTATTGACTAATTTTTGGAAAATCGGGTCTAACCACGTATATTGGTAATTTGCATCGATGCATAATTGGCTTGAAAAGGGTTAAGCGAAATCATAAATTCCAACATCTTTTAAAATCAAACTTTTTCACTTTTTAAGTATTATTTAAATATTTTAAATCAAAATCGAGTTTTCGCCTTTTTATAGTTTTTAAAATCGAACTTTTAAATGTGTGTATCTTTTTCGTCAATTTGAAATAAATACATTCGTAATTGAAAACAACACTCTCTGAGGGATCGACTGGGACTTAAAAGGTCCATTATACTACTTGATCGCGACCCGTGCACTTATGACGTGCCATTTAATACCGATCACGCAACATAATTGGTATCCCTATAATTGATGAAAATGAATCATGCAAATTGTTCCACTGCCTACTTGGGCAAACATTTGAGAAATGGGATTTGAAGAAATAAACCATAGACTAACGTCTACTTCTTTAGTCTTAAACTCAATTTAATATTATTAAATGTTCATAATCTTATCATTTGGACTAGTATGTATATTGTTTAATTGCTCACTGTTTTCTAATATTAAAAAAAAATTACGGACTATAACATTTTGTTACATATATTTTTTGGATTACGCTCGTTAAGTTGCATGAATGTAATGAATTTGATAACGATTAAAATTTTCAAAACTTCATTCGTTGCATTAATACCTAATCAATGAGGCATAGAAATGCTTTTACCATAAAGAGCAACGTGAGCAATACCACAACTAATATCACTTTGACTTGTGAGTTCCTTCTTTATGACCCAACCCTTCTTAGACAAAAATGTAACCTTAGTCAATTGAGTTATCAATTCAGTCTAGTGAGTCACTTGATTAGTCAAGAATCTAACATAAGTAGTTCGA
>NC_036259.1:12454875-12460010 GCF_002742605.1 Olea europaea var. sylvestris | reverse complement strand
ATTAATACCTAATCAATGAGGCATAGAAATGCTTTTACCATAAAGAGCAACGTGAGCAATACCACAACTAATATCACTTTGACATGTGAGTTCCTTCTTTATGACCCAACCCTTCTTAGACGAAAATGTAACCTTAGTCAATTGAGTTATCAATTCAGTCTAGTGAGTCACTTGATTAGTCAAGAATCTAACATAAGTAGTTCGATCTTGTTTGTTGTTCCTAATCAAGGGCTTAAGACACTTAGGTCTAACGAGACCAAAAACACCAAAGTTATGATATGTGCCAATGAACCTAGGCCAACTTTAGGTTTAGGAACCTTTATGTTGCACAGATATTCTAGGTTCAGAGGCTACTCGCTTAGACTTAACAGAGCAGAAGTTAAATTGGTTTTAGAAGATGAAGATATTAGGTTTCTCCAATCCTAACACATTGTCAATCTTGTTAGAACTAATAGTAAATGATTGAAGTTGGGCACTAGTTTTCTCAAGGTCACTAGTAAGAGTATTAATCATAGCATCTAATGACTCTCTCTACTTTTAACTTATTCAATCTACTACTAGACTCCTTACGTTTGTCTTTTAATCTCTCATTTTCTAACTTAAGTTTATGCAATTTCTTAAAGATGAAGCTATTAAACTTTTTCAACTTCAGGCACTCTTCAAACAATTCATCAAAGGCTTCGTAAATGTTACGCTCATCTTTTCAGTCTTCCTTTGAAGAGTCAAATTAGTCTATGTCCTCAAGTGTCCCACTCTTAACCGTAGAAGTGAATACCACATAATTCTCTCCTTTATCAAGATTGGAGTTCTCATTTTGATTATCAGAGTTAGAATAGTCATCGTTGAGAATAGTATTCAAAGCATTATCTCGAGTTTTCTTATAATTTGGGCGCTCAGATTTAACTTAACCAAAGCCCTATCACTCATGACACCTAATGGACCTCTTCTTGGTATTTTTACCGTCAATCTTCTCTCTTTTATCTTTTTTGGATGTACTAGATTTACCTTTACATCTCTTTAGATAGTCTCTTACTATTCTTAAGCTATTTCTTAATTTTTTTTTAGCATAGTAGGCAAGCTCCTCATCCTTAAGGTAGTCATCGTTAGTGGTGTCACATTTAGCCTCTCTAACAATATTGAGGGCTGGCTAAAGATTTGCACTTCTTAGATTGAGGTAAGCTAAAATCATAAATTTGGAGAGATCCTACGAGTTTTTCTATCTTAATTGCATCTAGGTCCTTAATTTCCTAAATAGTAGTATTCTTAGGTCTAAATCTCTCAAATAGGGATCTTATAACCTTCCTCACTATCTTAGCCTTAGAAGACTCATCATCTTTCATCTTAATTTCCTCAAATTTAGTAGTCAACATCTGCAATTTGGAGTTTCCAATAGTTTTGTTTCCCTCATGTGCGATTTCTAAGATATCAAGCTTCTTTCGTAGTTCACACATAGACAACCGTTTAAACTTCTCGGGAAAAATAGCCATAAATATGACTTGGGCACTTCTATTTTTCTAACTATACTCATCTAAATCATTCTTAGACTAAGTGGAAACCCAAGTAAAGCTAACTATACTTATAATAGATGTAGAAGGGGCAGTCCAACCTTTTTGTACACTAGCCTAAACTCGCTTATCCATAAACTTAAGAAAAACTCTCATTCTAACATTCCAGTATGCAGAATTACTATCATCAAAGTATGGAGAAATGGAAAGTGATTGACTCATCTAGAAAAATAGGGCAAAAGGATCACAATTAAGCCTTGATACCACTTGTTGGAAATTATTTAGACCCAAATATGCGAAATTAACACAATAACAAGCAACAAGTTGCTTAATTATTACTTCTAGATGATTAAGATTATTAATCCTATTAAACCCTAATTAAACATTCATATAAACATTTAGATCAAAAGCAATCAAATAAATAATACCAGATATCATCACGAAGGAAAACCACTAGAAAAGATAACTTACAATTAGTCCTAGCTGACTCTGGCCTCCTAATTTATAAATCGCCAAGGAACTCCCTTGGTTGTGTGACCTGCACTTCCCAGCATCTTTGGGCTACTTTTCCCTCCAAGTAGGTTACCAAGAACAAACTGTTTTGGAGCACTGCAACTTCAAGCGCCTCTTTTTCTACTTCAAAACTTTGGGGGCTCATGGGTGAATGTAAGATTTTTGGTGTTTGATCCAATGATCTTTTATGTTTTGATCTTTGGGTTGAATATAGAGGATTATGGCTCAACCAATAAAATAATATACTTAGGATGAATTATAATGAATTGATTTTAGGGTTGAATCAGGAGAACTTGAAATGTGTGAATAATCATCAATGGATTTTCTGTAATATGAAATAATGATTCAAAATACCTTTGGGACAAAGAGTTTGAGGTTGAATAACATTGAAAAACAGGTTGGAAATCATGGACAAAATTTTTACAAATATATACGCTGCTCAAGTTCTAGGCTCGTGCCAAGGGAGCGACTGCATTTCTATTTTAAGCGCTTGAGCACTCAACGCGCTGCTAGCAAACGATTTTGTGCCTACTTTTCCTCTTTAGTTCATATTTGACATATTTGACTCTTCCAAAGACTATACTACCAACCTACAACTATTTGACTTAAATTACAACTCAAATAATCATCATTTTTAATATAGGTAAAACCAATTACAATTAGGGTCTAACACTTTTTATATACAAAATTTAACTTATATATTACCACTTCATTGATATATGATACAATTATATTAATAATACAAATATTATATTATGAGTTAAAACATAAATATAATTATAGGAATTAAATTTTATTTAGGAATAGTTATTGTATGTATATGTTTTAACTAAAGAATTATATCTCAAACTAAATATAAATTAATTGAATAATTGAAGGCTAATGCTTTATAGACCATATTTGTTTAGACAATTGAAAGACAAATTAAAAACATAAATTATTCAGAATGTTTATTGTACATAAACTTCTAAAATGCTAGTAAAATCTTGAAATCATATGCTACTCGACGAAGATAAACTTCTGTGATTATATTTTTAGTTCATTCTTTAGGTTTGAGAGAATTCAGTTGAGACTAAAATAAAAGAATATAATCATATATCGTAGTTATAAAATATCGGGCCAGTCATTATTGGAACCTACTTTTTTAAATGTAATTTATCAATTTTATAACTTCATGCATTCTTTCATTTCTTTAGTATATTTATAGTTGTATTTGTAGTTAGTAATTTGCGATTCAATTATTATCATATTAATTTTATAATAAAAATCAGAATTATTATTTTTTTAAACTATTATATTATTTATTTTCCAAACGAGATTAATGAGATAAACCGTCTTTTCTATGTAAAAAAATTAACTTAAATGAGGGAGAGTTTGATGGAGACCAACAATTCTAAACAGTGAAAAAAAGAGGTATAGAATAAATTGAGCTTGCGTTTGACTCCCTTTATTTCATTATTTCTCATACTCATTTCAACCAATATTTACATAATAAAATATTTTGTATGTAAATCCAAAGCATTTTAAAGTTTCTTCAAACTTAAGCTGATGAAAACTTATCTTTAATCAATATAGATTATTTAGATTTGATTAATATTTTTACTCTAAAATTACAAGACAAGTAGTATTTAAGTGATTGTTCATTGTTTAGAACATTTTTTACTTTGTTGTTTGACTATAATATAAATATTTTAAAGATGCATTTTTTCATAAAATAATAATACACGTAAGTCAAAAAAATTCTTATATTTTAACCACCCATTCTCTAAAAAATCACTATTTGAAAATACATTTTCTCGCAAGATAATAATAAAATAGAGACCAACAAGGGTTTAGTTTCATAAAACTCTTATGAATGACTAAACTCATACTAAGATGTGAGAGCCCAATTTCTAAAATTCGCCCTGGCCTCCCAAAATCTCAGTTATACATTCTTGAGCTCGATAAAAAATCAATAAGCAGGTCCACTCAAATATTTATTTAAACGATCTCACTTGCAACTCGAAAACACTAGTTCTACACTTTTGACGAAGCATCTTGATTGTAAAACTTTGTTGATTGAATAAACTATAAAATGGTTGATCCTGTCTCAATGATATTAATCTTACAATCATATGCACTCTTTTTTACATCATGTCACGTAGCGACATCACGTTGGACAACTTAAAAATAAATAAAAAATTTCCCACCAACAATATTTTTGAAATCAATGGAGTGTCAACAACAGTGTCAAACTTTGAGTGTACATTTAGCACTGTACAGACTATAAAGTGTTTCCTTCTGAAATGAGCTGTAGCAATGGGATGGTTAATGTTAGTACACCTAATAGTGTTCAAGCATATCACACGTGGTTCCTTCACTTTTTGCATGTTGTTACAAGTAAAAGTTTGGATTCTTTGTAAATGTCGACATGCTCTATTTAAAGGTAAATTTTTGAGTACTTATCTGGCTTGTACGGCCTAAAAATGAAACAATCATTTTTAAGTGGAGGAAACGAGCTAATTGTCAGTTTGGGGATGACAATTTGACCCCCAAAAATCCAAAATCCAATGACCTCGTGTGTATATATATAATATAGACACACACACACAGAGGAAATGAGATCTATTACTATATAACTACTATAAAAACTGTGTCTATGTTACCTTTCTGTTTGTCTTTACCTTAGGGTACATTCTTTCACATGAGACCATATTCATTAGGACTAGGCCTCACATTATTTGATGAAATTTTAGTTTCCTTCTCTTCTTTTAGTAGACTAACTTAACACACGCATATATGATCGTTTGATTACTTGCAAGTGAACATGATCGTAAATAAGTAATAAAGTAGTGTGTAGAGTGTCGAACCCACGAGAACTATATGTTTGATCAAGTTAAAGCTAACACTATCCTTATGGAATAGCAAAATCGAGTTGTAATTAAAAACTATTAAATCTATCAACTAACCTAAAAGCAATGTAAGAAAATTTACCGAATTTGCAAGAGATATTGCTAAGATGTAGAATCCCCCTTTTTATTACATTTTTAGTTTAACAATTAAATTGACAATTTGAAATCATTCATGTTGGTCAATGTTCCTAATTTAATTGAAAGCCTCACTCGATAACGATCAAAT
>NC_036259.1:12438245-12449924 GCF_002742605.1 Olea europaea var. sylvestris | reverse complement strand
ATGAGGTAATGTGTGACGTTGTACCTATGCATGCGGGGTATATTTTGTTGGGAAGACTATAGCAGTACGATATGAAAGCAATGTATGATGGGTACAGAAATAAGTACCAACTTTATAAAAGATGGGAGGTGTATCTATCTTACGCCATTAACACCGGCACAAGTATATGAGGACCAAGCTCAACTGGAAAATGAAGAAAAAGCGAGAGTGAAAAAGTTAGAGAAATAAAGAGAAAAGAGTGAGGTGGCCAATAGAGAGGAAAAAAGAGGGTGTCACATGAGAGAAAAGAAAGAGAGTCTTCCAAGAGGAGAAAAAAGCCGAAACAAAATTTCTTTGTGAGAGGGAGTAAGTTGAAAAAGACAATAGTTAAGGGACAACAAATGATATTGTTGGTTTACAAGGAGTCACTCCTCAACTTCGAGGAGCATAAAACATCCCTCCCTAATTTGGCTATTTCTTTGTTGCAGAAATTTGACGATGTATTATCGGAGGATGTGCCTAGTGGGTTACCACCCATTAGAGGAATTGAGCATCAGATTGATTTCATACCTGGCACTGTCATTCCGAACCGACCGACTTATCGGAGTAATCCAGAGGAGACAAATGAGCTTCAGAGGCAAGTTGATGAATTGATGAGCAAGGGATATGTAAGGAAAAGCATGAGTTCATGTGCAGTACCTGTGTTGCTGGTGCCAAAGAAAGATGGGTCTTGGAGAATGTGCGTGGATTGCAGAGCCATCAACAACATCACGGTAAAATATCATCACCGAATTTCTAGGCTAGATGATATGTTAGATGAGCTACATGGTGCATGTTTGTTTAGTAAAATTGATCTTAAAAGTGGATATCATCAAATTTGCATGAGGGAGGGTGATGGAAAATGACTTTTAAAACTAAATATGGGTTGTATGAATGGTTAGTCATGCCGTTTGGACTCACAAATGCACCAAACACTTTTATGCGATTAATGAATCATGTCTTGCGTTCTTTCATTGGAAAATTTGTTGTAGTTTATTTTGACGACATTTTAATCTATAGCAAGAGTCTTGATGAGCATGTGGAACATCTAAAATGTGTGCTTGTGATTTTAAGAAAGGAACAACTTTATGCCAATTTTAAAAAGTGTACATTTTGTAGGGATATGGTTGTATTTTTAGACTTTGTGGTTAGTGCTAATGGTGTAGAGGTAGATAAAGAGAAAATAAAAGCTATTAAGGATTGGCCAACACCTAAAAACATAACCGAGGTTCGAAGTTTTCATGGATTGACTAGTTTTTATAGGCGTTTTGTTAGAAATTTTAGCACAATCACCACACCCTATCAAGAAAAATGTAGGATTTCATTAGGGGTTAGAGCAAGAACATGCATTCAACACTATCAAAGATTGTTTGTGTAAAGCACCGGTTTCAACACTTCCTAACTTTGACAAAACTTTCGAGATTGAGTGTGATGCATCAGGGATAAGTATATGAGCAGTCTTAATGCAGGATAAGAAACCTATAGCATACTTTAGTGAAAAGCTAAGTGGTGCGGCTCTCAATTATCATACATACGATAAGGAACTCTATTCACTTGTTCGAGCTTTGGAAACATGATAGCATTACCTATGGCCGAAGGAGTTTGTAATTCATTCAGATCATGAGTCACTGAAACATTTGCGGGATCAAGGTAAGTTGAACAAACGACATGCACACTGGATGGAATTCATCGAAACTTTTCCATATGTCATCTGTTACAAACAAGGTAAGGAAAATGTGGTAGCAGATGCATTGTCATGCACGTATGTGCTTTTAACTACTTTAAGTGCAAAATTGCTTGGTTTTGAGTATATTAAGGACATGTATGTTACTGATTCTGATTTTTCCGACATTTACAATTCATGTCACAAGGGGGCTATAGATAAGTTCTTTAAGCATGAGGAATACTTGTTTCGGGAGAGTAAATTATGCATTCGTAATTGCTCTACGCGTGAATTACTGGTTAGGGAAGCACATAGTGGGGGACTTATGGGTCACTTTGGGGTAGCAAAGACCTTAGAGATATTGACTGAACATTTATATTGGCCTAAAATGAAAGTTGATGAAGAAAGGGTTTGTAGTCGATGCATAAAATGTAAACAGGCCAAATATAGGGTCTTACCTCATGGACTGTATATACCTTTGCCAGTACCTAGTGAACCTTGGGTAGATATCAATGGATTTGGTGTTAGGTTTGCCTAAGACTAAAAAGGATCGGGATTCGATTTTTATAATGGTGGATAGGTTTAGTAAAATGGCACATTTCATTCCATGTCACAAAATTGATGACGCCACTAACATTTCAGACTTGTTCTTTAAAGAAATAGTGAGCCTGCATGGAGTACCTAAAAGTATTGTGTCAGATGTTCGCGAAATTATTTCTTTCGATTTTAAACTACCGCAAGTGTACGGTTCGTTAACAAGTAATAAAGTGGATTAAATGAGTCCGAATATCGTCCCAGAGCAGTTCCCAGAGCAAAGAAAATCAAAATTGTTACCACGGGGAGATGGACCGTTTCAAGTAGTTGAGAAGATCAATGACAACACATACAAGTTGGATCTTCTAGGTGAGTATAACGTTTTGACAACTTTTAATATATCTGATCTTTCTCTCTTTGATGCAGATTCGAGGACGAATTCTTTCGAATGAGGGAGAGGATGATATGATCTAGGAGCCGCAAGCAACCAAATCAAGTCCAACGTCAAGCCCGGTGAAAGATCCGTTGAAAGTCCAAGGTGGACCTATGACACGAGCGAGGACAAAGTGAGTGAAAGAGACGACGGGATTACTCGTCAAGACAACCATTGATGAAATCATGTTCAGGATTTAAAATGGGACAAGTTTTGTGTTCAGGTCGAAGGCCGAAACTAATTGGATCAACACGATACAAGTAGTCGAAGATGGAGCTGGAGAGAAGAATCATACGACCGCATGGTTAAAACCGTCCTGTGGTGGCACGGAGTGAGACAAGAAATTATTCGGGATTTTTGAATGTTCCATGCGGCTGCATGGTTAAAATTTGACGCGTTTTTTTTATTTTTTTCGCAAATTTCCTATTTTTGATAGAATTTGATACTTAGTAGATTTCTTACCAGATTTGAAATATTAGGCACATTTTTACATAGTTTTTTAGACTTAGTACAAATACTATTTTATTTTCAATTGTAGGAACCTTTTGACATTATTCATAATTTGAGAGGCTATATTACTTTCAACTCTTGTTCTACAATTGAACAATTCAAGAACTTATCAAAAGTTAATTTTGAAGCGTTCAAATCAACCAGGTGAGATTCCGTATTTTTGTATAATCAAGAGGTCCGCACATCGTCGACGATTCGGGTTGTTTGGTTCCAGATCTATTAAGTTTATTCCAAAACCTTGCTTTGGCTTAAGTTTAATCCAAAACATTGCTTTCACTTTCTTGGAAAGATTTCAATCTTGTTCGTGGGTTTCGTAGCGTTTACCTACGCGAGTTCACATTAGTTTGTTTAATTCTTTCTGAGACATGCTATTTGTACAAGTTAGATTGACAAACTTGGTTTACAAAGTATGAGTTAGCAATATTTAGACCAATCATTTTAAAAACAGCTTTTGATATAAATTGAAATCAATGACTAACACTTAGTTTGTAAACAAACATCGAAAACAAAGTTTGTACAATTAGATCAATTCTTTCTATTAATTGACAAAAATGGAAGAAATTTCAATCAGTTTTCATGCGATTTTACTGTTTTCCAATGTAGCTCATGGTTTTGCTACAAGTGCATCAGGATTTACAAGTACTACAAAAAATGTATATTAATAACTACACCGCATTTCTATTCGAAGCCATCTCGGGAAGGTATATGTTATGTCTTCATAACTTTTCATATTAACATGTACGTACTCAATAATTGACTCAGTGAATACATAGTGACGCATATGGTTTCTGCATTTATTAGAACCCATCTCTCGAATTTACTATATCAATTATGCGTATATTATGCCTTCATAGCTTTTGATATTGACATGTGCTCTATAATTGACTAATCGAATAATGAATATTTTTTTAGTTACATTATAACCAAAAGCCACCATGCATATCACTCCACATAACGGGCGAATTCGATTAAAAAGTAAGAATTATTAAGCCCTCTATGAGAGTTACTTTTTTGAAATCACGTTTTCTTCATACTCATTTTCAACTACATATCTCAAAAAATAAAAAAAAATCATTTTCACGATTTCGTATAATTTTTTCTTATTTTTTAATTACACATTCTCAACAAAAAAAAAGGAAGAAAAAGAAAATCATCTTTCAAAAATCTCTCGTACACAAGGACTAAGTTATACTCGTACACACGCAAAGATCTAATTTGTAAGTTGTAATTTTCTTAAAATTGATATTGACAGTGTACTGAAAATGACAGATCAGTATTGAAAGATTCAACGAATCTGGATCGAACGAAAAGAGTAATTAATTAAATATTTTATAAAAAAATTAATTGTCATCAATTTAAATTTTAAATTATATCAGAAAATACTTAAAAATTATACCAGTAAATACTACTAAAATTTGAAGAAGTCCAATGGTATTCAAAATAATTATTTTCGTTAAAAAATTCAAATACATATTTCCGTTCACCAGCCTGATTGGATATTGTCATAGTGTCCATCATCGCATACACAGACGATCATTTCTAATAGGATGAATATCATTATTCTCACTTTTCTCATAGAATTTTTTATCCAATAAATATCTCCCACATTTCTCTCTCTTCCCTCATATATTACTCTAATAAATTTTTAATATTTATTAAATTGACAACGTGATTTTATACTTACTTTAAACGATACATTAATATATAGACGAAGTCTTTTGAAAATTTGACTAATATCTATAAATTCAAAAATTTTCACATTAAATATTAGTTGGGCTTGGCGTGTTGTAGCTGTTGAAATTATTATTCAAAAATCAATAAAAATGTGTGGAACTAAAAGTAGAATTTGAATGCCAAAGTATTGGCTTATGCGATTGTATAGGTCATGGAGGCGTGCGGTCATATGATGACTTGCAGGGATTAGAAGCCCTGCCATTAAACTAACTATGCGTCGCATAGGTTTATTCTATGTGACTACATAGAGTAAAAATCTAGTCGTTGGCCGTTTTTCAAATTGAAATCTGATATGTTTTGGATAGGAAAATGCCACTCTTCATCATGTTTTGGCATCATTTTGTGTAGTAATGATTAAGGCCTATAAATAGGTGACTAAGGGTCAATACAAAATACATAAAAATTGCTTGAAAAAAATTCTATTTCACAATAAGGATCAAAACCTCTCTTATATCACATTCAAAATTCTGGTTTTTGTGTTCTTAAGTTTCGAAGGAATTTCTGTTTAAGTTTATTCCTTTTCAAAATTGGTAAATCCTGCAAAAATATTTGTCAAGAGTCATTTTAAGCACAAATTCAATTCGATAAGGGGCAAATATCATTTGAAGACAATGATTATGTGTTTAAGCCTTCATTTTCATTTTCATCTTCTTATTAATTTTATTTGTTTCTTCTCCATCCGCTTTGTGTGAAAATAATTTTTCGACATTCTCAAACAACATCCTGCAATGGAAAAATGAAACTGCAATGGTAACAATCAATTTGATGAATCAAGACCTTTTCTGTCTATATCGATTTGATGGGACAAATTTCTCAAGATGGCAACACAAGTTGAAGTTTCTTTTCACGGCGTTGAAGATATTCTACATCCTAGATCAAAATTGGCATCGCTACCAAAATAAACAAATGGAGAAACCCATGTCGTAAGTATAATGACCTAAAATTTACAATAAGAATAAATATGAGTCGTCACTAAAACCTTTCTTTTAATTTAATTTAGTATGAGTAAAAAAAAGATTTTATTTCATACCATGGACTGCGAAAAAAAGTATTGGCTCATAAACTAAAATAAATACTGGAAATAAAATTTATATTCACGTTACACTAGATTTACTGTGCTTGTTTAAAATATTCTTGGCACCACGACCATATCTCATTGTCCGCCAACCAACGACCCGTTCTATTTTGCAAGAATAAGGAAAGAGGTGAGTATAAAAAATACTCAGTAAGATACGAGTACTTGTGCAATCCCGATTAAAAATATTAAACCATGAGTAAAAAAATCATACCACCATATCATATATTTAGAGTTGGTTAGAGCTCATATCATATCATATCTTCGATATTGGATGGTCATTTCATATGATATCATAATCATATCATATCATATCATAACTTTCATAAGCATAATATTTATCGACATGAAGAAATAATTTAAGCGAGACAAACCACTTGCACCCTGAAATCCTACCTCGATAGATAAAACAATTTTTGAAAAGCTGAATCCAAAATCACGTTCAAGATCTTTATTTTTACATAGTGCCGAGTTGAACAGATTTTATTATTTGGTGAAAAGTGAAAACATCTATTGTACTCCTATGATATTGGAGGCCTAGATATATGCAAAATGCCATGTTTTTCCCTTAATAGCCTCAATCCCATTACTCTATGACGTGTTTTTCCCCTAAAATGCCTCATTATCGTACAATTTACAGTGATTTTCTCCTATCTTATCATCACGTGGAATCTATCACTATAAATCACTAAAATAAAGCAATTAAATAATATTAAAAAAAAAAAGAATAATTGTCAAGTCTTATCAATCCCCAACATCAAGAAGACTTACCCTTTTTTTATCATTTCTACACGTCTATAAGAAAACAAAATTCAAATTCCAAAAAAAGCTCCATTCACGTGGACATGGCTAAGTGTTAAAAACAAATAAAATACTAATAAATACCAATTTTCTTAAACGTCAATATCTTAAGTTTAGATTATCCGAATCAACTTTTTCTTGAGCCATACAAGATTAAATAAGAGCTATCAAACGAGCCCAATATCGATATATAAAATCTCTTTCTATCGGTACTTAATTATTTGGCCCAAGTAAAATATGAAACTAGAAGCTATTTCATTTTAATCCTCAAATTTTCAAAATATAAAACTATAACATATAATACAAATATATTTTTATTCTAAAATTTTCGGGGCGTTACAATCTCACTCCCTTAAAATAATTTTGTCCTCGAAATTGCTTTAACTATTTGAAAAGTTTAAAAATACTAGATTATATGTACTCATAATAGCATGGAGTAAGAAAATTCATGATCATGTTAAAAGAATAACATTTCATTTTATACCTTAGATCAATTGGAAGGTGGTTGAATGGTGAGCGCCGAGTGCCAAGAATCTTTCAAATTCTTACATATTTAAGAATTTTACTGAAAACTTTACATCACATCTTTAAAATTATATTTTAAGGAAATTAATAATAAATAGCATGTAAAGTTAAGGTTAGCTACATACACATTTAATACAGATAACAAATTTAAAAAAAAAATTACAGTCCACTGCTCACCCCCGTGAACAATGACCCATCACTATTCATCAATTTATTATTATTATTATTATATTTATTTTTGGCAAAGTGAAATAGGAAATCAATGCATATATGCCTAAATTGGCACATCATCATTCAGTCAACTAATGCAGTGTGTAGCTACCCATTTTTTTATACTATTTAAAAAAAATTGACAATCAAAACATGGTTTAATTGAAAATTGACAAACCATTAAAGCATCATGCTTGATTTGGAAATATGAGTCCTTGGCTTTGAACAAATGAAGGAACAATATAAACATGTTTATGTATACATTTAATCAGAGGACGTGAACATAGATTAAAATTCCTAACATTTTTGTTCCTTAACATTTCCAGCCGAAGGCAGGGATGACAAAATCATGACATGAATTCTAAATTAAATCATTAAAACAAGAATCAAACAATATAAAAAGATAACTCATACCTTATCACCATAAGTAAGAATTGAATTATGAAACGTACAAATAAACGGCAAACCTTAGGATTTAGAACACATGCTTGACTTTATGCAAGGCAGGAAAACTATTTTAATCATGTAAGATATGATTGATTTTGGTTTAAAAACAATGCCTCCTGTATTGGATAGTAAAGAGGTTTTAATTTACATTAATTGTATAAAAAGGACGTATAAAATCACGTTTGGTTTCCATTAGTGTATTAAATTACTAATTTAATGTTTAATTGCCATTTTAACTAACAACTTGACTTATATGGAAAAGAAACCAATGATATAGACCATACCATGGAAAATACAAAAAGAAGACTAATTAAACCTTAACATTAAACAAATGCATTAAATCTCAATCATTTAAAATAGGGAAAAAAATCACGTGAACAGTGACTTTTAAATCTTTTTTTTTTTAAGTCTACAGAATCGATTTTAAAACTCTGGGCTCTAATACCATTATGTTACAACCCAAAATTTACAATAAGAATAAATATGAGTCGTTACTAAAACCTTTCTTTTAATTTAATTTAATATGAGTAAAAAAAAGATTTTATTTCGTATAATGTACTGCGAAAAAAAGTATTGGCTCATAAACTAAAATAAATACTGGAAATAAAATGTATATTCATGTGGCACCATGATCGCACCTCATTGCCCGCCAACCAACGACCCGTTCTATTATGCAAGAGTAGGGAAAGGGATGAGTATAAAAAATAATCAGTAGGATACGAGTACTTGTGTAATCCCGATTAAAAATATTAAACAATGAGTAAAAAATATCATATCGTCATATCATATATTTAGAGGTGGTAAGAGCTCATATCTTTGGTATCGGATGACCATTTCATATGATATCATAATCATTTCATCGCCCGCCAACCAATAACCCACTCTATTCTGCAAGAGTAGGGAAAGGGGTGAGTATAAAAAATACTCAGTAGGATACAAGTGCTTGTGCAATCCCGATTAAAAATATTATACCATGAGTAAAAAATATCATATCGTCATATCATATATTTAGAGGTGGTAAGAGCTCATATCATATCATATCTTTGGTATTGGATGGCCATTTCATATGATATCATAATCACATCATATCATAACTTTCATAAGCATAATATTTATCAGCATGAAGAAATAATTTAAGCGGAAAAAACCACTTGCACCTCATAATCCTTCCTCGATAGATAAAACAGTTTTTGAAAAGTCGAATCCAAAATCACGTTAAAGATCTTTATTTTTGCATAGTGCCGGGTTGAATAGATTTTATTATTTGATGAAAAGTGAAAACATCTATTGTACTCCTATGATATTTATAAGAACAAAATGGAATATTGGAGGCCTAGGTATATGCAAAATGTCGTGTTCTTCCCTTAGCAGCCTCAATCCCATTAGTCCTTGACGTGTTTTTCCCCTAAAATGCCTCATTATCGTACAATTTGCAGTTATTTTCCCCTATCTTATCATCACGTGGGATCTATCACTATAAATCACTAAAATAAAGCAATTAAATAATATTAAAATAAGAATAATTGTCAAGTCTTATCAATCCCCAACATCAAGAAGACATACCCTTTTCTTTTTATCATTTCTACACGTTTATGAGAAAACACAATTCAAATTCCAAAAAAAATCTCCATTCACGTGGACATGGCTAAGTGTTAAAAACAAATAAAATAATAATAAATACGAATTTCTTTAAACGTCAATATCTTAAGTTTAGAATATCTGGATCAACTTTTTCTTAAGCCATACAAGATTAAATAAGAGCTATCAAATGAGCCCAATATCGATATATAAAATCTCTTTCTATCGGTACTTAATTATTTGACCCAAATAAAATATGAAACTAGAAACTATTTCATTTTAGTCCTCAAATTTTCAAAATATAAAACTATAACATATAAGACAAATATATTTTTATTCTAAAATTTTCGGGGCGTTATAATAAGAGCCAAAAGGCAAAAGCATCGAGAAGATAAACTTATATGCTACAGCCATATTCTTAATGCTCTATCTGCGAGATTATATGATCTTTGTACAAATACGTCATCACCAAAAGAAATATGGGATGCTTTGAAAAACAAGTATAAAGTCGAAGAAGAAGAAGAAGGTAGAAAGAAATTCCTAATTTCAAGGTATTTCGATTTTTTATTCATTGATAACATTTCCCTTCTTCTCCCAAATATATGAATTACAAGTTTTTGTCAACAAGTTGAAGGTAGTCAAAATTGAAATAGCAGAATCTTATCAAGTGGAAGCAATCATTGCGAAGCTCTTTGGAACTTGGAAAAGATATCAGAAGAAAATGATGCGTATTTCTGAAGATTACTCTTTGGAATAATTGTAGAAACATATTTGAATTGAGAAAGAGTCAAGGACAAGAACAAGTTTAAGAAGAAGTCCAACGGTGATTGTTTTGTATGTGGGAAACCATCAAAGAAGATAATATTTTGGCTACCATGAGTGAGATCAACACTATCAAGGGAAAGGTTCCTAGTTGGTGGTATAATACATGTGCAAGTATATATGTATAATATGATAAGTCTTTATTCTAAACCTATCATGACGTGGATGGAGATCAAGAGACTCAAATGGGTAACGAAGTTCGCTCTAAGGTGGTTGGGAAAAGAAATGTAGAGATCATCTTCACTTCCGGCAAGAACGTTACCTTAACAAATGTACTACATGTTTTTGATATGAATGGAAATTTAGTTATTGATAATCTCTAAGGAAAATTGGACATAAAAAGTATTTATGAGTCCGGTAAACTTGAACTATTTATAAAAGGAAAATTTTTGGGAAAATGTTATTCTTGTGAAAGAATGGTCAAGCTTTGTACCGTTGATAGATTGATTAATAATAAAGTTGAGTTTGCTTATTTGATTATTCATTTACTTTATGACATGCTAGATTAGGTCACATAGGTAAGAGTACCATGAAAATAATGTTAAAATGTGACTTAATATCATATAATAAAAACGATGCATGTAAATGTAAAACATGTGTAGAATCTAAGATGACTAAGAAGCCTTATCAAAGTGTAAATAGAACTTCTAATAATTTAGAATTAATTCATACAGATATATGTGAATTAAATAGTATGTTAACTGGAGGAGGAAATAGGTATTTCATTACTTTTATAGATGATTACTCTAAATATACATATGTTTATTTAATGAAACATAAACATGAAACTCTTGATATGTTTTAAGTATAGAAATGAAACTTGGAAATCACTTAAGTAAGAAAATAATAAAGACTCTAAGAAGTGATAAATGGGGTGAATATTTTTCTAGTGATTTTAATTCATTTTGTGAACAACATGACATAATTCATCATTGTTCTGCACCTATGACACTCGTACAAAATGATTTGGCTGGAAAAAAATGGAACTTGAGTTGAAATGATAAATGTCATGTTAAGTTATGCAAAGTTGTCATTTAATTTATGGGGTAAAGTATTGTTGAGTGCATCTAGAATATTAAATAAGATTCTTTCTAAATTTACAAAGATTTCTCCTTATGAATTGTGGAAAAGGAAGAAAGCGTAACATTGGATACTTCAAGATGTGAAGATGTTTTGCTTATTGTAAGGACAAGAACCTTAATAGGAGCAAGTTGGTTCCAAGAGGTATTAAATGTGCTTTTGTTGGTTATGCTAGTAATATCAAATTATATTGATTATTAAATTTGGAGACCAATATGATTATTGAATCTATTGACAGAGATTCTTGGA
>NC_036259.1:12435172-12437959 GCF_002742605.1 Olea europaea var. sylvestris | reverse complement strand
AAATTCAATCATGTCAAACAATACATGGGAACTTGTCGATTCACCACCAAATCCAAACATATTGGATGTGAATGGATGTTTAGGTAAAAAAAAAATATATATAATATTGATGGTTCTCTTAATACATTTACTAGTAACCAACGGTTATCGACAAAAGGAATGAATAGATTATTTTGATACTTATGCACCGCTAGCTTGAATAACATCAATTATGATATTATTTGCATTAACTTCTTAAATGAGAATCTTCTTAAATAGGATATTATTTGCATTAGCTTCTTAACGGTTATCGACAAAAGGAATGAATACATGACTTGCATGGTCATCAAATTGATGTTAAGATAGCATTCTTAAATGAGAATCTTGATTAGGAGATTTATATGGAACAACCCGAAGTGTTTGCTTTACTCAAAATGAATTAAGGTCTAAAAGTTAATGAAATCATTATAAGGTTTAAAGCAAGTACATAAGAAATTACACGAAAATTTTGACTTAGCTATTGTTTTATTTAGGTTCAAACATAATAGCGTACAAAAATATTTTTATTCCAAATTATGTGATCATTATGTTATATTTATTTGCTTATAATTTGATAACATGTTGATTTTAGGTAACCATATGAATAGAATAAAGGAAATGAAGAGATTTCTATCATCCACATTTAAGATGGAGGATCTTGAAAAAGCAGATACCATTTTGGGTATCAAAGTTACTAAAACTAGTGGGGTTACAATTTAAGTCAATCACAGTTCAAACATTTTATTATAAAATAATTTAGTACTTATCTTGATCCAAGCTTAAAATTGATAAAGAATGATGCAAGAACAATTGCTAAATTGGAGTATACAAGTTTTATAGGGAGTCTAATATATGCAGTTCAATGCACAAGATTGGACATAGCATTTACAATCAGTAAGCTTAGTAGGTTTACTAGTAATCCGATCAAAGACCATTGGAAGGCCATTAGGAGAGTTCTTAGCTATTTAAAGAAAACTAAGAAATTAGGTCTACAATATACTAAATTCCAACTATATTAGATAAATTTACTGATGCTAGTTGGATATTTAGAATGGGTGAAAGTAAATCTACTGTGGAATTTGAATTTGTAACATTTTCAGAAATCGGGAAAGAAACTAAATGGCTTAAAGATCTACTTTATGAAATACCTTTGGGACCGAAGAATACGTCTTCAATATCTATCATATGTTATAGTCAAGCTACATTAGCAAAAGAATACAACAAGGTATACAATGGAAAGTATATATATATGAACCTTAGACATGACTATGTAACGAAATTAATCAAGAGTGGAATAATTTTTCAAAATTATGTTAAGTCAATAGAAAACTAAGCAGATCCTTTAACTAAACATCTAAATAGAGATTTAATTATATATACTTTGAGTAGGATGATGTTACAACCCTTAAACTAAAAGATCCATCAATGACGTCAACCCTACCTGTCATTACTTAACAAGTAATTCACCGATTCAAAGGGTAAAAACAAGTTATTCCATATGTGGATAGTTTCAGTATTATAAATTCATGATAACTCTATCCTAATTAAATAATACTGCTTCACGATAACAAAAAGCTTTAAACTCTTAATAAAGTTCAGTACTAAGTGCAAGTATTTATAAAAGTAACAAAGATACTAGGACTTCACCTAGATGGACTTCGAGGTGGTGCTATTTTAATAGAGAGTTAGAGTTTCTTTCTTAAAAATTTGTTGAAAATGGTGAGTGCAAGGATATATTAGTGTTAAGCGAGATTGAGGAACTTGAGAACGCGTGATACTTGTGTGTGTGTTCTTACGGTATTTACACACGGAATAATTGGTTCAAAACTTTATGCTACTTTTAATATCAACTTTACTTTGTTTGAATTACACTATGGTTAGATTCAAATCGAAAGATATCTAATCCTTATGCATAAGTATTGTATATTTTGAATATGAGATTTATTGAATATAAAACAAGTAGGAGATTGTTGAAATTGTTGTTCGAAAATCAATAAAAGTGCGCAAAACTAAAAGTAAAAAGAAATATTCACCTAAGTCTTTTTATTTATTCGATTTTCAAATTTAACTTAAAAATCACTTCATTATTAACATAATAATGTTATAATCATTTTCTATAAGCTCAAGTGATTTCAATTATAATTAGCCAAAATGAATTTGTAATTACTTTGAATTACTAGTATGAAAACAAAAAATTGTTGTTATTGTATTTTATTATTGTGTATTTAGTTATTGCATCAAGTTCGACTCCGATTGAACCTTCTGACCCTTGACCCGTGAGCTTTTTCGGGTCGATACCCGAGTCGGTTTTCAAAACATTGTTTACAAGTATGGATGGTACTATAGTTGTGGATCATTTTGTAAAAAATTATCTAGATAAACAATTTATCCGGAGTGGCTAATAACATGACCTGAATATAAGGGCATAACTAATGGTTGCACCATTGCACCATTGAATAGTGTTGCACCATATTTGGTGCAACACTATTCATTACATCATTTTTTGCACCAAATGGTGCAATGTTCATTTTGCCCATATTTTTCATTTTTCAAGATAATAGTTAAGGGTATTAGTGTCATTTTCATTCTATAATGATAATAATAATGATGATGATGATAATAATTAATTACACTATTAATTATATTATTAAAGTTTATTATTTTTAATAATATAATCAATAATAAGTAACGTAATTGTTAATTTAACGTAAAGTTTATATTATTAAAGTTTATTATTTTTGTAAATTTAACGTAATTGTTTATCATAAA
>NC_036259.1:12432203-12434008 GCF_002742605.1 Olea europaea var. sylvestris | reverse complement strand
TTTTGGTTTAATTATGAATCATGGTGGAAGAGAAATATAAAAGGGTTTTCAAAGTACATCATCGATTCTAAAGGAAAAATGAGAAGAGAAAAAAAAAAAATCTTTACAAGAATAGGTCCTTGTATAGCACTAGACTAGCCTCATAATTTGAGCCATCGAAAGGCCTAAAATACCCCCCAAAAATTAAATAAAAAATATTGAATTTCCTAGTCTATTTAGAATTGAGAATCTGTTTGCATCATGCCGCCTGGACCATAGCAAATTGACCTTCTTCATACCAACCATGATCTAACTACGGTTTGCTTGTAGCGGTCGATTGCGATAATCTGGGATTCTACCTAGACCACGGGTGGGTTGCAGTTTACATCCCACGGCTTTCAACTTCTTGTGTTTTGGTTCCTTCTTCAGATATTCGTCCAATTTTGATCTTCTTTATCCAAATCTCAAAAATTGATCCCACAACTTACTAAATCATTCATATTGGTCCCAGAGTCTCTATAATCATCTGAAATTGGTCATCAAGAACTTCTGAAAGTGTGCAAATTAGTTCCTAAACTTTACATGAATTGTAACCTCGAAACTTACTTCTTCTCTCCAATTGCACTCTTAATGCTTCATATTAATCCCATGCATTCCAATTAGCCTTCGATGCCCTAAATCCTAAACCCTAAACCAACTTAAATTAAGCTCAAAATTCTTGTTTTTCTTCCAAATCGCTCCAAGACCTGGTTTGACCTACAATAACAATATTTACACTAAATTAGGTGGACTCTCAATCTGCATATACTTATCAAGTTTAAAAACATAGATAAGCATGTAAAATACACTTATCACAAAACATATGATTTATTCTTAGAATTAAGAATATAATTTGAACAACTAAAATATTATGATAGAAGTATACTAACATAACAAACAGGCATGTACAGTTACGAAACATATTTAATTCACATTTTCTTCCCTTCGAATCAAAACATGTAAACGACTTTGCCTCTTGAAGGTTATACACTTATATCTACGTACAAATAAGGCACATGATTTTAGCTTGTTGAGAAATTATATGATTTGTGCATAAATTTCAGAATTTCAATAACATCCTGGGTAGTGTAAATAAATAAAATGGGAAAGTAAGAGTCAGAGAAAAGCCAACCTTTTGGAGAATCACATTGAAGTTATTATTTTAAAATCGTACGGCCTTCCATTTGTGGGGTCATTATTGGCACTGTATGACGCTAGTATTAAATCCTTAAAACTTATATTTGGTTCTCTTTCTATAGGAACACTTATATGGATAGATTGAACGACCCTTCTCCTTATGTCCAGAATGCAAATATAAAATATATTTGTAACTATATGTATAGGATATCTGAATAGATGTGTTCTTCAATTTCTTCAACCCTCTTTATAAAATTAATAGTAAGCACGTGTATTGCACGTCTGATATGAGAAATGAATGATATACGTAATATTTTAAAAGTAAGGCAATTGATAACATTAAAAGAAAAAATTAAATTGTTAAAAAATATACATATAAATAAAAGTTTTATGAAAATTAAACACAAAGTGAAAATGGAAATGTAATGATTTGTTTATGCTAGATTTTGGTTAAACCCTTATTTTCAACTATTACGACAACATCGACCGATATTGTGATACAGACAGACACGAAGAAAAAACAAATTAAAAGATGTACATTTGATTAAATTTAAAATGTTTGTGTATAAGTAAACTAAAGGTACGTAAATAATTTTCAAATTAAAAATTTATCTGTACCATAAACATTTTTACCTAAAAAATAAAAAAAA
>NC_036259.1:12428070-12428423 GCF_002742605.1 Olea europaea var. sylvestris | reverse complement strand
CGGGTTAGTTCTTTATTTATTTATTTACTATTATTATTTTTTTACATTGGTTCATAGTACTAAACTACTAACAAGATTTTAACTTTGTTTTTCATCTTCAAAATGACTGATAGATACATTGGCGTGGGAGAAAATGAAGAAGTACAACTATTCTACTATTTCATCGAGTCCGAAAGCAATCCTAATATGGACCCTCTTTTGCTTTGGATGAGTGGTGGACCGGGTTGCTCTGGTTTAGTTGGCTTCTTTTATGATATTGGTAATCTCTTTCAATAAACATATGTGAATTTTTGGAAAATCCTGAAAGAGTAGCAGATTGGGAGAGGGGGGGGGGGGGGGGGGGGGGGGGGGGG